>NC_056598.1:6198045-6498045 GCF_018340385.1 Cyprinus carpio
CATGAAAAGCATGACACATAGCCAATAAAATATGGAGGCAATATGTTCTAAAATAACTGTTGCCTCAAAAAAATATGTTGAACTTATGAGTGAAAGGGTTAATTGAGTAATCCAAATTGTACAGTTTAGAAAGAAAGTAGGGGTGCACGATAAATTTCGGCCGATAATTAATGCGCATCTCATCAGTAAAGCCGGTTATCTGATAATGAACGTGGATTTGCGCAGCTTGTCAGTTAACAACGGCTCTGTGTAGTAACAGCTGCTCTATGTGAAATCACGCACCGAATGGAATTTACCGCTGATTAGAGAATCAGATTTACTGACGAGATGCGCATTAATTATCGGCCGATATTTATCGTGCACCCCTAAAAGCAAGTGATCTGATGACTTCTGTCATTGTTAATCAAGTAACTTGTGACAACTGAGTAATCAAAAAAGTATTTTGATGATTAATCGAGTACCTATTGGTAATCAAGTAATCTGCCGATAAGTTCTGGTGATTAATCAAGTAACTTTTTGTTGTACATCCTGGTAATTGAGTAAAGCTGGTTGATGAATTGAGTAATCCACATTATACAGATGCGAAAGCAAGTAAACTGATGACTATTTTACTGGCTAATAGCGCACGCAACCTGTAATAATCATGTAACCTGCCAACTATTTTGATATTTGAGTAACTTTCATTGTACATCTTCATAACTGATTAAACTGATGATTAATTTAATAACTGATTGAGTAATCTTACTAATCAAGTAACCTGCAGTTATTTTGACAATTAGCATTCAAACAAGCTGCCAGACAGATAGAGCAACATACAGGATTCCTATGCAGGTCTTACGCAATAGATCAGTCTATTTACTAACAGGTTTGTTGAGCTAATATTTGTGTGTTCTGTGTTTTTCCTGTTAGAGTATCATATCATTATCCTAGTGACATGTTAATGTAAAACTCTTGGAATTAAGAAACCTTAGCTAATGTAGACAATCTACTGATTATTATGATGAGTAATCATGTAAAAGTTCTCTACCAACAAATTTGCAGATCAATTGAGTATCATTGTGGTGCATTTTAAAATCAAGCAATCTATTTAATAGATTAATCAAGCTTTAAATTTGAGGACATGATGAAATAACAGCCAAAAAAAACCCTACATTTTCTTTCAGTGTATACCATTCATCTAAATCCAGGCTAAGAATAATGGCAAAGCAATAACTTTCTACCATACCTAAAAATAATGCAATAAAGCAAACAATGCATCAATCATGCAATTTTAGCACAAGATGACTGCAATTAAAAAGAGTAATTTTAAAACTTTCATGAGTGATAATCAACACAAGCATAGGATAAAGGAAAACAGTCTTCAAGCTTCCTTCTGATCTGAGACTACAATTAACTTCTCTGCCACTCTCTTTCTTTCACTTCCTCTCCCTCATATATAATACTAAAGGATTTGAACAGGAGTCTGATCCAGAATTAAGGCTTAGGGACAAATTGAAATACCTGGAGCTTTGAATACCCGCTCCAGAGAACAGCCTGTCCCCAATCATGTTTATGTGTGTAATCCTCAAATAAATGTCTCTATCACACAATTGGACATGCTTCACATATAAGAATATAAACCCATGACATGCCTTCACATCTAATCCAGATCCTCTCATATTTTTATCCTCATATTAACAATGCAAAATCAATATTTGGCAGCCTGGCTGGAATTAAGAATTACAGTTTATTATCAGATGCTGATAATGTTACTTACACATTTGGTTTATTTTACTTGTGTATATTTGTGCTTGTAAAATAGCACTGGAGAGGCATATGTTCTATTATAGTACTATGAGGATTTGATCATGTGTGTACTTTAATACTCTCAGTGGTAATTTTCTGCTGCCGTCTGTCTAATGGTCTCTCAAGGGAGGTTATAATAAAATACACATCTACGTGAAGCTCTATTGTCATCAAACCATTCATTCTGTGCTACTTATAAAAGTGTTCTCAAGTTTACTGAAATAGGGATGTGCAAAACAAATCATTATTTTTATTTTTTTTTACAATTAACTAGTCAGTGGGTTTCTGAATGGCTAGCTGACCAGTTGGTGTTAAGGAAGTGAAGGAAGACCAGTATTAAGCATTTTCAAGGTTTCAGATGTATTCTTTTTCCCCTTTTTTTATGGTTGTATGGACGTTGCACACAGTATTGCAGTAGTAGTTAGAAGGAAGTGCTATAACTGCACTGGCACAGGTCCAACTTCATTACACTTCACTGAACAATCAATTTCCTGCCTCAGTATTACTGAACTGAAGACTTTATCTGCACAATGGTTACATGTAGGCCTTGAAACAGCCAGGCAATGAATATACGTATTGCTTATTGGCTGTCAGTGACATCAGGGGAAAATTAAAGAGATACTGTATAATCAAATCCAAGCAAAACTGGCCACCAATTATGAATTATTTTGGCCCTTATAACTGACTCAGTTATATCCATGGTATCAGTTTATATTTACATGCAGTACAGTTTACATTTGTCAGAAAATTTACATTTGTTTGCAAGTGTTGCAGTGGAGATTTCGACATGAAATTAGGAGACTAGTGAATGACTTCCAACTCTAGTCAGTTTGATAAGATATCTGTGGATCTCAGAAAGCATGCACACAACCCCAACATGGAGCCCACAACATGACTTTTTTATCAGACTTTAAAATGTTTGTCAGCCAATTAGATAACAATCTTGTGGTTTTAAAGATACTGCATAATGTTGTGAGAAACCAGTTAGAATCAAGAACAAGATGTGGTATAGAACTACTGTGTGGAGTGCAACTGTCTGGTTCTGAAATTAAAATTCCATTCATTTTCTTCATAGTGGTGCTTATAAACATTACAAGACAGACCTACTGTGAGCTTGAGATTGTTAATCAGTGGTATATGCTTTTGTTGAAAGCATCAAGCTTTTTCAAAATACACATTTTTAAATAAATAACAGCAGAATTTCTGGTAAAAAATTTTTTTTTTGGAAAAATTGGAAAAATAATGCTTGTGAGAAACCATCAGCCAATCAGAATCAATAATCAATAACAATGATACAGTTCTAACTGTATTATTATTATTATAAAAATCTATATAATGCTTGCTAGAAATCATAATATTTCAATAATAAAAGGATATACTTATCAGTAGAATGTTATTGCCTGATGCATAAGGGTAAAGAAACAGCATGAATACAGCAGCTCTCTTCAGGTAGCTCTCACTCACAATATGGTCAGAGACCTTCAGCCTACGAGTATTTGATCAAATATATAAGAGTGCTGATGCTAGTTTAACCTCAGAATTAAGAGCCTCCGTTTGTGTGGTGTGTACACGTTTGATTAGTAAAGTGCACTTAAATGTGTGGGCTGTTTCCTACAGACATCATTTAAGCAGCAGCGTGTAAACATCAAACAAGCCTTCAACATCTTCACAGAAAACAGAGCACCTCCTTCACAATTCACAAAGATCCTTCCTTATTCTTCACAGCAAATTTCCCTCAATCGATGCTAAATTTGTTTCTAGGCAGTGTAATACTTTGCTGAAAAATTGGTGGTAATCGTTAATCTGCGTTCTCCTTTGTTTTGACCTCGGGCCTCGCAATATGTTTGCGATAAATGATGAAGAACACTATTTCATCTGCCACAGCTGCTCTGTTGAGTCTGAGCATGACGTTAGATGAAAACACAGCTTTTAACGCCCTTTCTTCTCTGGGCAGGTTTCAGCCCAGCTTTTCTCAACAATGATGCATTTGGACTGCGTCTCCTCCGGGCAGAGCTCAGCAGAGCTTTGATCACCGAGCACAAGCCTCACAGGGGTCGGGCGGTGCTTGGCAGGGGGCACGCTGCCATCTGGCATTAGAGCTCAAACATTAGAGATGCACTAAAATGAAGCTTCAGCAGTCAGCAGTGCTGTCTGTTCTGCTCCTCCAGGCTGGATTTCACCCTCAACTGTGGATTAATGATAGTTTCGCAGGTGGAGGAGGGAGCATTTCACCTTCTTGCTTGCATTTCGTATAAGGCTCTACTCTATAGGACCTTGCCACAGTCACCTGAGGCACAATCAAGTTTGTACAATTTAGATAAGATTTGATTTTCATGAGAAAGAAGTTAAGTTATTTCTGAAGTTAAAGATCAATTAAGATAAAGCGATACATTCTAATAAGTTTGCAAGAATGTTCTTAAAGCCTGAAATACACAACTTTTGCCACTGAGTTGACCCTACACTATTAAAAATAAAAGGAGGGGGGCTTCACAGCAATGCCATAGAAGAACCATTCTGGGTTCCCAAAAAATAACTTTCAGTTAAAGGGGATAGTTACCCAAAAATGAAGATTAACCTACCCCATTATTTCAGTAGCCCCTCACTGCAGAACACAAGATCCAGGGGGCGTGGTTCGATCCCCATCCAGGGGGTGGAGATTGGTAGGTTTAGGGGTGGAGATGGGTAGGTTTAGGGGTGGAGATGGGTAGGTTTAGGGGTGGCAGTGGGTGGGTTTAGGGATCAGGGGTTGGAGACGGGTAGGTTTAGGTATATGTAAGGTGGTAGTAGTTGAATCTGGATCCAACCACGCCCCCTGCATCTTGTGTTCTCCAGTGAGGACCATCTCCATTATTTACTCACCCTCAAGCCATCCAAGGTGTATGTGACTTTCTTCTTTCAGACAAATTCAATCAATCAGAGTTATATTAAAAGATGTAATAACCTAAGATAATACGTATATATAATATATATGTATGTAATAACCTGTAGATAACCTTCCTTGCAATGGAAAGGTTCTATGGGTGTTAAAGAAAAAAAGAAGAAACAGAAAATCAGGCATTATAATGATTTTTTTAGCGTCAGACCATAAATCTGTCCAGTCGGAGGATTTTGAGCTTAGTTTGATATTTTGAGCATATTTTAAAACACATATTATTTTCATTTGTTGTGCATCTACAAAAAAGCACATGTTTATGAGTGAGTTTGTTGCGTTCAGAACGGTGTTTCTATTTAATAAATGAAGTTAACCAGCTAACATTATACATACTATTTTGGTTTCTGTACCCAATATTAAAAAAATTTACAAATGCAATAAAAATATTGGTATCGGTACTCGGTATCGGCAAGTACCAAAAATAAAAGTATCGGTATAGGGCAAGTCCTGGAAAAAGTGGTATCGGTGCATCCCTAAAAATTGATCATGTCCATCTACCTGATCTCCTGAATGTTAACAGGATTTAAGATAACACTTGCTAACATACAGTAATTGTGTTTTGATGTCCACATGGATAACGTTACCTAAACTATTAATATAGCTAACCGAGTTGAGTTAACAAGCTGATTACCCAATTAGCTTAGCCTTAGCCAATGCAATCAACTGAGTTAGCATACTACACCTGTTTAGAAAATGACTGTCATGTAAGTATATTTATTTCACATATAAATAACAGCAGGCAGATGTTTAATGTAAATATGAGTGCTAGAACGGTGTACTTTGAGTCTCAGCTTTTTGTTTTGTACCTCTGTTACCCTTGGAAGTGCTAAAATAGAGCTTGATTCAGTAAATCATTAATTCATACTGTGTGTGTTGTTTTGTAGAGCTGGACATTAATGTGTATCTACAGATTGATAACCATTTGAATGAAGTGGATATTTCAAGGTAAGCTGAGTTTATACTTCTGGTACAACCTGTGCAATACTAATTAGCACTCTATGTGTGTTACCAGTGTTATTTCACTTGTCTTTTGCTTTTGCAGAGTAAAATAAATCTGGACAGATGAAACTGAAAGATGTATTTGCTTTTTGTTTTATCTTTTAATGAATAAATACATTTACAATAATTCAGACATTGAATAAAAATATTTTTCATGGAAAAGTTTGTCTGTCAATGTTATTGACTTATGTTCATATATTTTATTGGACACATATTAAGGAATAAGATATTCATTAAAAGTCTACTTACAAACAATGAGTTCATCAATTTTACTTTGAAACAGAGTAAGTAAACTACTTGAAAACATGCTTTTAAATTCACCAAAATGTCTGACTAAAAATAGTTTCCAACCTTTTTTCAAGTAAAACCTACTCTACATTTTTTTCTCCATTATTCACTTTCAAAGCAAGACAACAATACTATTAGAATGAGCATGGTTGACTTGGTACCAAAGAATGTTGGCAAACAAGAAACTCTTTTTCACTTACATAATTAAGCCCGGTAGCAACGATGTGCCATAGTCACTGACATACCGTTAATTTAGCATTAATAATAAATGGGTCAGTCAGGATTAGGTCATTTCTATGCCTGTGTTCTGCTGAGTCACAGCAAGGCTGCAAAGTAATGTAGTTTTGTGGTTTGCCCTCATTACCATATGACCAATAAGCTAATATTGGGGAAATAAAGAGAAAATAAGTAGTTAGATTGCTTTCCTGTGTGCTGCCGTTTTGCCACAAAAAGAGCAAAAGCAAAACACATGATGAAAACACCTGTCTAAGGTTATCTAAAACAATGTTACAAGTTACACCATGATCAAACCAGACAGGATATGGGGCTGTACGTTTTTAGAGAGAAGAAGAGGAGTGTGTAAATTCGTAGCTAGAAACCTGTTGCATCTCTTTGATAATGTGACACAAAAAGAGCATTTTAGTAAATCAATATTATGGTTTTCTGTTAAGCACAGTAGTTAACATACAGCAAGCAGATGACAGACTGAGCCACCAGATATTGCTCTTTCATAAAAGACTGGAGCGAGTCTTTGAAGTCTGCTGTATTGTGGAGGACTGTTCGACTTTTCTTGATCTCAAAAGAAATTTAAAATTCAGTCAGCATTAAGATATTACATTCTCTCTAGTCTTTCGGCAGTTTCATCTCATTTCCAACATTTCAGTAATGGAATGCAATGGATTTCAAGAGGGAAAAATCAATGTCAGAAGATAATAATGGTATTCTGAGAAAAATTTCCATTTTTGTATGAAAGCAGAGTATTAACACAGAGATGGTAGTCAGTGGTTCTCTAATCGCAACCATTTTGCATTTCTACTGACCTGTGTGTGATCTG
This sequence comes from Cyprinus carpio, assembly GCF_018340385.1. Classification (NCBI taxonomy): domain Eukaryota; kingdom Metazoa; phylum Chordata; class Actinopteri; order Cypriniformes; family Cyprinidae; genus Cyprinus; species Cyprinus carpio. Next base: position 6,205,104 of record NC_056598.1, read on the forward strand.
TGTGTTATGGAGCTCTCGGTCATCATGTATGATCTATTGTGGCAGAAGCTAATAACATGGATCAGAGAATAATCACTGCAAATTCACCGCAATTACATGTGCGCAGGAAAACATAATCATGACCTGTGAGACAATTCAGATCCCCAACAAAACTTTATCTTTCAAAAAACCAGAACATATTTCAACACAATGTCATAAGAAATAAATAAAAATATAAAAATAAAATACTTTCATTATATATCTCTGTATATATTAAGAGGTGGAACGATACATGTTTTCGTACCGAACCATTGTGGGAGATTTTTATTAATAAGATTTTTTATCAATCAAGTATAATTAAGGTGAATTTAGCCACATATGTCAATAGTTATTATTCCATTATAATCCTATGGTTTTAGTATAGGAAGAAAGATGCCTACGTGGCCAGGATGTCCAGACCCAGATGAGAAACATTTGGGAAAAGGGTCTTTCTCCTTACCAGACCAAATAGGGGGCCCCTTCTTTCTGGGGATCGAATTGTAAGCATAAGAAAAATTATGGAATATTGGGAACGCCCTGTATATGGTATATAAGGAGATTCCACATAACATTCGGGAGATCTTCTCACAGAGAACATCTCGGCTTCGTTTCTCTCTGAAATAAAGTCTGTCTTCTGGAAACAAAACCCCAATACTGAGTGTGATTCCTCAGATCCATGGCAGCAGACACGACACTACACCATCACGGTACGGACATCTGGGTTTCGGTGCATGAGGCCTTACAACGAATACAAGCAATTCACCCCCAATCCAGAAGGGGGCACCCGCAGAAATGCAATGCTGTTTGATAACCGGCCACCAGCAGAAGAACAGCGAATGCCGTGAGCTGTGCACTTGAAAACAAAGCCCACTAGACAGTGACCATATGCTGACTCTGAATGCGTCTCTCACAGACTGACAATTCTGCTATTATGCTTTTTCACTTTTTCAACTTTAGTTAGTCTGTAATGTTGCTGTTTGAGCATAAAAAAGATCTGCAAAGTTACAAAGCTCAAAGTACAATTCAAAAGCAGATATGTTATTTAACAGAAATCACTTTTCAAAAACTACAACGAATGACTCGTTTGGGCTACAACACATATTTTCCGGGATCTGTGATATCACAAAGATCGACAAATGGGAGGAGACCTGGTTGAGCTGCACTAGAGAAGGCAACAAGTGTTATCACTATGTCGGAGACGCGCTAGCTTTCCCAAGCAGACAAGCTTAGAGTGGTTACAATCATCCGGGTTTAAATCGCGCTTAAATTGATTTGATTTTGACGCAATATTTACACTGAAGCTCACAGCAGGCAGCTAATGGTAAGAGGCAGGACATTTCCCGACCAGGTGCCGATTGCTGTCAATCACAACACACACTGGCCCAGCTAACCAATCACAGCACATCTCGTATTCCAGAAGGCGGGCCTTCATTTGATGCAGGAACTATCCCAGCTGTTCATGACAGACTGGGGAGAGAGGTGTTGTAATAATGAAAAATATGTGAAAAATAATGTGTTTTTTGAACAACATAGTATGAGAGCCTGTTCTAGTACACCCCCAAAACAAAATCAAGACTTTGTAAAAGAGCATAATAGGTCCCCTTTAATGCAAAATAATCTTTATTTTGAATACCCCCACACATCACCCCCAGCGCTACCAAATCCGCTCCTGGTGCCCCCATCTGTAGAACTTAGTGGCGCTGGTGCCACTGCTCTCAAATGTTAGTCTGGAGCCCTGCTTATGTAAATTATAGCCTTTGTACTTCAGTTCCAACGGTGACATAGAGGTGGGCACGCTGATGTTTGGTTCACTGTATTTTATTTTGATAAAGGTACCAACTGTGCTGTCAAGTTAGCAATGGTGGAACTGATGTGTTTTGTGTGTGTGTGTGTGTGTGTGTGTGTGTATGCCGGTGCGATCACTTCAACTGTTTCCTTATACCAGCAGAATCAACTTTAAACACTTATTGTCTTATTAATAATGCATCACTGTATAAATGTCTGCTTTTATTTGTGTACACTCCCAATGAAATCAAAACACTGTGCTTTTGTAAAATAAAGAAAACAAACAGGATGTCGCTTTCTGCCATGTGAGTTTCCTTTCTGTGAACAAATGAAGCCTGTCACAAAAATAAACTGAAACTCAGCATATATAGGTTACGTTACGTCACACAGTTTTTACCCTTGTTTATCAGTAAACTAAATCAAATATATTTCAAGAATTTATTCCTTGTATGTATATATGTACTGCAGATTATATAAATGTAACAATGTAATATTTATTCAAAATAAATGAAAAGAAACAAAGCATAGTAGATTTTTTTTTCTGTTGTACCAAAATCGTATCAAACCGTGACCCCAAAACCGAGGTACGTACCGAACCGTGGCATCTGTGTGCCGTTCCACCACTAGTATATATATATAAAATTTAAAGTGGTTTTAACATAAGCCAGCAACATAACAATACAGTGCCTCTTACAACCCCTCTTAATTTTTTTTACGTTTTGTTATGTTGTTGCCTTAAAAAAACTGCTTTAAATTATTTTTTTCAGTTAAAGGGATACTCCACCCCAAAATAAAAATTTTTGTCATTAATCACTCATCACGTCATAACGTTACCGTTGAATCGCTGATGACAGATGGACTATTCTGACGATGTCTTTCATACTTTTCTGGACCTTGACAGTGTAAGTTTCTTTGGCAGTCTATGGGACAGTCACAAGCCTCCCGGTTTTCATCCAAAATATCTTAAATTGTGTTCTGAAGATGAACTAAGCTTTTACAGGTTTGGAACGACATGGGGGTAAGTGATTAATGACAAAATTTTGGGGTGGAGTATCCTTTTAAGTACTGAGCTAAGGATATGAATACCTGTGCAATGCACATATTTCAGTTTCTATTTTTAATATATTTGCAAATTTGTCATATGTTTACATATAGAGAGACATCATGCTAATGTTTGTTGTACAGCCTTAGGCTTATGCTGATTTAATAAAAAAAACACTGATTAATCATATATGATATATTAAATAATATAATAGTGATATAATAAAAATATAAATTATATATTAATACATAGTACAGTACATAGAGTACACTTGTGTAATTTAATCTATATTTTATAGCAAATCTTGACTGATGATTTTTGATATTGTTGTAAATATGTTAACTTTATTATTGCAAAGCTCTGTATATGAAGTTGTATATATTTTATATAAAATGTTATTTGCAAAAGTACACTCTTGTAAAGCGATATATATACTATATAGCAAATCTCAACTGCCTGCGTTTTATATTATATGTTTTAATGTAACTATTTTACAACTTAGCACTAATCTGCTAAATGCAATTGTAAGTCATGAAAAAGTACTTTTATGATAATGGGAATCATGAGAATAATTCAAATTACAGGCAACTCAAAAGTAAAATGTCTGGTTGCAGTATCGTAATGAGACTTTGAAATTTAAAAAAACTGTTGAGAAAATAATATCACAGTAAAAAAACCTTTAGGTCCTAAAAAGTCTTAATTCTTATTTCTTTCTGTTAGATTTTAAGGGCCAATTATAACCTGCACATTCACCCTTAAAGGTGCTGTATGTAGGATTGACACTGAGTGGTTGAACTAGGTATTGCAGTCAAAATTCAAAATATTGGAGAGCATTTTTTCACCTGGCCCCTCCTCCTCAGACTTGACGCACACGTAGGTTGCCAGATTGACAACACAAACAGGAATGAGTGCACTTTACAATGAACGAAATGAAATACGCTGTGTTTTCCACCAACTGGCAACCCGGGGTGCTGAAATACAGTAAATTGGGTAAACTGGCAGTGGGGTGGGTTTCACAAACCAAAACAAACACCGACATTCCGGGTCGGAACGTACATTTTCAAAGGAGAATAACTGACTGTAGCATTGTTTTTCGGATAAACAAGTATGTTAACTTAGTATGTTTCTTAAATATCTGCAAACATATTATGGTATTTTTATCCTTTAGTAGAGTCAAAATCTTACATACAGCACCTTTAAACTCATCATATGGACCTGACCCACATCACACTCACCAGATGCATTGTGTATTTTTTTAGTGTTTGCAGCAGTAACTATAAAGTGATTTACAGAAAACATTAGGAGACATTTGAATTTAACGGTCGCCTCTCACAAGACTAAAGAAATCCTAAATGTAAACAGACGCCCACTGTCTGCATGATTCTTCTCTAGTATAAACAGCATCATTTACATTTAACTATTTGGCAGACACTAGCTATAATCCAAAATAACTTGGTGGGCATTCAAGCAGCGGCGGTCCCATCTGTGTCTGTGGGATTATATACAGATAGATAGATGTTAGCAATGGTTACCTCCAAAGAAACACATGCAGCCATCATCGCTTTGCATCAAAATGGCCTCACGTGCAAGGAAATTGCTACAAAGAATATTACATCTGAAAGAACCATTTACCGGATCATCAAGAGCTTTAAGGAGAGAGGTTCAACTGCAGTGAAGATGTCTTCAGGGCGTCCCAGAGTGTCCAGCAAGCGCCAGGACATCTTCTCCTGAGGAGTCAGCTACAGAATCGTGTCTCCAGCAGTGCAGAGCTTGCTCAGGAATGACAGCAGGTTGGTGTGAGAGCATCTGCACGCACAGCGAGGCCAAGACCTTTGGACACCGGCCTGGTGTCAAGAAGGGCAGCAAAGAAGCCACTTCTCTCCAAGAAGTGGGGTTGCTTTTCAAACAAGGGAGTGGGCTCTCTCCTAATTCTGCCCCAAAACACTGCCATGAATAAAGAATGGCATCAAACCGTCCTGCAAGAGCGGCTTCTTCCAACGATCCATGAGCAATTTGGTGATGATCCGTGCATTTTCCAGCATGATGGAGCACCATGTCACAAAGCAAGAATGACAAAGAAGAGGCTCGAAGATCATTACATTGAAATTTTGGATCCGTGGCCAGGCAACTCCCCGGATCTCAATCCCATAGAGAACCTGTGGTCAGTCCTCAAAAGGCGAGTGGACAAGCAGAAGCCCACAAACTGTGATCAACTCCGAGAACTAATAAGGCAAGAATGGATCACCATCAGTCAGGATTTGGCCCAGAAGCTAATATCCAGCATTCCAGAGCGAATAGCAGAGGGTCAACACTGTAAATATTGACTCATTATATTTTTTTGTCAATAAAAGCCTTTAAAACGTATATGCTTATCATTGTTTTTCAGTATACCATAGAAACATGTGGAAAAATAAACTACAAATACTGAAGCAGCAAACTTTGCAAAACACAACATTTTTGGCACTGCAAAAACTTTTGGCCATGACTGTAGATAGACAGACAGACAGATAGATACACAGATACATAGATACATTATGTGTTTTAAACGTTCATATTGATTCAAAAATAATTATATGGACCAATAAAATACAATAACAAACGATTCCAACAAATCCAACGTTATTTACCTATCATTTTTAATAGACACTTTATTTTTGGACCATTACTCAATAACTCTGTAAACACTACAGGTGTCATGATGATCGTGGGTTCAGAGGTGCCAGTTTAATTTAACAGACCTGAGTGCTCTAAAAGCGGCTCATTCACAGATCACCATTTCAAAACCATTTTGATTCAGATGTGACTGAAAATGATGATATCTGAGTGGGTGAGCTGTTTACTTTGCAATTAGTCTGTCTGTTTCAAAAGTCTGACCCAGATTTGCGGAATGTTTGTGAACACGATAGGCCAGCATTATCACATTGACAGAGTAATGAGCCAGACAGTGTGATTGCCTCCTTTCAGGTAAACTTCCACTTCAATCTCATGCGTTACCACACCTAAAAACTTCACCCACACTCTTAAAATAAACATTTCACAGCGATGACATTGAACAGCCATTTTTGGAACCTTTCAGAGAACAGTTCTAAAAAGAAAAAAAAATTATAGTGTGAAGAACATCTAAAGAACCTTCTTCACGATAAAGAACCTTTTGTGGAATGGAAAGATTCCATGTATCTTAACGGTTCTCTATGTTACCATCAATGCCAATAAAGAACCTTTATTTTTAAGAATGGTGTTCCTTTCGAAAGAGTTTAACACATTTTTGACTGATGTATGGGAAACTAGATGCATAATTGCATATTCAGTTTGTCCTCTAAGAATTTTAGCATAACAGATTTGCGCACACAAGAACTTATGAACAGATATGTGTTATGCATCGGTATGTGTTATGCTCTCCTGCTCAGCATCCACTAATCTTCCCACAACATCACCCTGACTAATCACAGATAATGGGTGGATTTGAACCACTGAGTTCCTAATAGCCACATCGGGCCGCTAGCTCATGAACCCAGATCACACAGGAAGGGGAGACACCTCGCAGACTGATTATCTGCTGTAGGGATAAGGAGACTTAGTTCGCTCAAGACACTAACCCCACAAAGGCCTATCCACAGGTATTCACATGTCAAGACTTCTGAGGCAATTCCGGGATTGGTTACTCAAAGTCATTGAAATTCTGTTAAAATCAAACTTGGAAAAACACACATCATGGAATTTTCTTTCTCATTCCGAAGAAAAGACACAGAGCATTCATGAAAGCTCAAGGAGATTGAAAATTCAAAGTCTCACCCTAATTTCAAACTGTATGACTTTTTTCTGTGGAGCATTAAAGAAAATATATTTCATAGAATGTTGGCAATCGAACAGTTTTGGTGACAACTGACAGTTTTGGAACAATAGTAGATGATGACACAATTTTTGGGGGGTGAGCTATCCATTTACATGAAAAACTGATCAAAAACCATCATGATTTTATCACAAACCATGAGCAAATAAATATGACCACCCAAATTTACACATTTGGCCCACCCTAATGAACAACAATGTGAACTATTTCTGTTTGCAAATATTAGCCAGTAACAAAAAGGGCATTTACATGCAGAAATCTTAATGATACAGCAGAAAAGAAGCATATTCAAAGTCAACATATTGTAATACAGCATTGATTTGTAACTGAAGAGATATTCACCTATTGTACAAAAATTCAGGGTGGGACTTGACAAGGGTGGCTCTCACAAAACATTTCAAGAAATTTCCAGGTTACGGTTCATATCTTCCTCCAAAAAAGGGGAAAAAAATACAAAACATATATTGCATAAAACTATGTAATTAGAACTCTTTTTTTGCATTGTGATGACAATTTTCACTCCTTTCTGCGCCGATAACCTTGTGAGCAGCATGCCAACATACAGAGCGCTACAGGTGTCCCGAGATTTTGAATCCTGACACAAGGACCTTTCCAAATCCCGCACCCTATCTCTTTCCCACTTCTTCTTCTGTCAGTTCTGACCTGTCCTATCCTAATAAAGCTGAAAATGCCAAAAATAAATCTTGAAAAAAAAAAAAGAAAACATTTTCACCCCAAAGTTTCATTATATTATTTAATTTCAATATTAAGTGCATCTGGTATTTTCTCTCTTTAATTATGTTTAATGAATTCTCATTACTGTAAAGATGTTATTTTTAAAATCAAAATAAATTATTTTAAGTAATTAAAGGCAGTACAACAAATGTTATTTTTTTCATGTTACAGTAATGAAACCATGGATTAGAGTGATGACAAAAAGGGCCATTTACATATATAAATCTTAAAGATAAAATATGTTATTTGGGTAAAATTAGCAATTTGTTTTAGAAATAATGCTGCAATGTAAATTGTAAAACATCTTAAGGCTCTTAATTGTAGACTGTTTTAATAATGTGCACTGCTTTCTGCGCAATAAACCAGAAACATGCATTACGAAAGTGAAAATTGTGATTTTAGGTTAACCGGAATTCAAAGGGGCAGCATGAGGCTGGAAAATGCATATGTAAATGAAATTACATAACTGCTGCAAGTCCAAGAACCTTACAACAAACCTTGACTATCGACCAAAATGACTAATCAAGCATCTTCAAGCAAAAAACAGTACAAAATGGTGCTAAGCTTTGTATAATATAACTGTACAGTCCTATTTGTATTGCATAATTTGGACAAACATAATGGACAATAATGGACAAACATACTTGTTATATTTTGCTACAATTCTCTGAAGGTGAAAGGGTTGCAAATGGTCTCTTCAGTAGTTAAAATTCAGTTGATAGGCCTAGTTATGTGAACATCTCCTTAACTCTATAATGAGAATGCAGACATCCCATGAGCCTTTTATCATTATTAGGATCTTTGCTCTTCACAGTCTGCTACAAAAAATCCTCCAGAGACACCTTTTCAATATCATTCTCTTGCACTGAGTCCACGTCTAAAGATCACTGTTCAGCGCTGCTGTTTTTTTCTCACTCCGCTCTGTTTTGAATTACTGCCGTTTTCTTGTTCCTTTTCATTCTATTCCAAACATTAAATCTTACATCTTACTCTCCTCTGGTTTTGCTCTTTTATTCTGCCGGTCCCTGCAGGTCTCTCTCTGTGGTGGCCTTTGAGTGGTTTTCCAGCATTCTCTGAGTGGAAGTCTGCACACAAACAAGACTCGCACTCGAGCCAAATACAAAAGAGTTTTTTGGCCAGACGGAGGAAATATTATGGAGCTTATAATATGACAAAACTAATTGAAATTGTATTGTGTAAATTTGAATTATTGACAAGTGTCATTTAACAAAACTGAATATTATGTGGTATTTAACATTTAACATGGAATTAGATTTTTTTTTTTCACTTTTAACACAATTTAACGCAACTGATTCAGAACCTAGAACTAGAGACAGCAGAACCTATTTATTATAATCAATAATGTCTACACTGAATGTGAAATTCCCAACAGCAAACGGATTCCCCGTTATTCCTGAAGTAGTCCAAGCTCTTTGTAATGGGCGTTTTGTTGCTTCAAGCAGTCGTGTCCATACAGTGTTGCACCACGCCGCATCCAGTGTAGGAGATATCACTGATTATAATCAATGGGCTCTACTGTCTTTTTTGCTTTCGTTCACGTCCTGTGTAGACACGGTGGCATGCTTATCCCTTTCAGACCAAATATACTTCAAAACAAACATCAGAGACCGCTTAGACAAATGTTTCACATTCTGAGAACCTAATATCTAAGTATATAAACCATAAATGTTTAAGAATCACTTAGGCTACCTCGGGCGATTAATGATCAGGTAGTAAATCTACTAATTGGCCAAAATGCTTCGTTTGACTTTTCTGAGATCATCTGCCCTTCCCTGTGGATTACCTAAGACCTACTTTCTGTACGATCTGAATTTTATTGAATTTAGAATATTGAATTTGATGTTCCGAAATTCCTCTTCATCTTGAAAACTTAAAGCTGTATTTTTTAAAAACTGGATATCTGCAAAAAAAAAAAAAATTGCTGTTTGAAAATACATGTCTCTAAAACTCTGCCTTAAAAAACATTCAGTTGTGTTAAATTTCGAATGTTTAATATTCAAGTAAAAAAAAAATCTAATTCAGAACTATGTTAAATGCCACATAATATTCAGTTTTGTTAAATGACACTTGTCAATAGTTCAGATTTACACAAAACAAATTCAGTTAGTTTTGTCATATTATAAGATCCATAGAAAAGCCCCTTGAGGTGGCCACAGACGGGGGCTACAGCTGTACACAGGCCGCGTGGGGTTGCGGTGTTATGGTGATAGTGAGTGAAAGGACGGATTTCAGTATCACCTGCAATACACTATTTGGTACAGTGTAGTATCATTAGACTTTATTTGTAAGCCTTCCTGTGGACCTGTTGGAAACAGCCATTCAGTGTTCTTGATATGAAGCCTTTAAATTTCACATTTAGCTGTGTTTGGAAATGTTTTGCTTTTCTAACGCAGCAGGAAATGTATCAAACACAGAAAGGCATTATGCTTTTGAGATGAAGAATCCTTCCTGCCTCCTCTGTCATGCAAAATCACATGCCAAAATGACACAGCTTTAAAATACATTTTAACGCTTTGCTCTTGACAAAAAGAGAACCCTCATTTCCACATACGCAACACGTATGGTGTGAAGCTGCATTTTTATTAATTATTCTGGCTGGTTTCCTGCCCTTTGGATTATAATCACACTAAAAAGAGGAAAATATGGAGAATTAAATAAAAAGAGGTTAATATGTTGGATCAACACTTGGCACACCTCAACTCTTTTTGTTTCTGTGCCAGTTTTTAGTGGAACAAGGTGTGGAGTTTTGGACCAGGATCAAGCATCCATGTATCCAAATAAATAAATAAAAATTTTGATTACTGCAGAAATTACTCTACAGTATGGTGCTTCAGGACCCAAAAATTAGCCAAAATTAATCATTAATTACTATGTTGAATTTTAAGGACATTTTTTGTTTATTTTTTGTATAATTTTTAATAAATTTGTATATTTTTGTATAAGTTTGTATAATAATAAATTGATAAACAAGAATGAGTCATATTCATTGCTCATGCATTTATTTGATCAAAAACACAGGAGTGTATGTGAAATATTATTACAATTTAAAATAACTTATTTATGTGCAGAAACATTTCATATTAATCTAAATTGTTAAAATGATTATGCCCCTTTTTAGGTTATTTATTTATTTATTTTTTGGTTTTTTGGTGATTAGATTTTACAGTGTTTATTTTTTATTTGAGTTTTGTGTCATTATAGTCTGTACTGTCACTTTTGATCAATTGAATGCATCCTTTCTGAATAAAATGTAATTCAAATAAAATGTCAATTTAGGAGTAATATATATATATATATATATATATATATAGATATATATATATATATATATATTAGCGCTGTCAAACGATTAATCGCAATTAATCGAATTCCAAAATGAAAGATTTTTTGTTTACATAATATATGTATATATGTAAATATGATATATAATATAATGTGTATATATATATATATATATATATATATATATAATGTATATATAATATACTATATAATATTTCCAAGTATATACATTTATATATATTATATTCTTGTAAGTTATTTGACGATACATAAAGGTATAATGTGTAAATTTTTATTTTTATTTTTTTTGCAAATATTCTAATAGGTTTTACATGACTTTTAACCTGAGAAAGTAGATTACTTTAGATATTATTCTGCTGCACAGTATGGTGCTTCGGGACCCAAAAATGGGCCAAGAGTAATAGTAATGAATTACTATGTTATATTTTAAGGACATTTTTGTTTATTTTTGTATGATAAACAACTATGGGTCACATTCAAAAGTAAAATCTGGGTCCTGAAGCAAAATCGCTGCCATACCTAATCTGCTGCTTATCACATTTATCACTTTTGACTCAATTTAAGCTCTCAGTCTCAGATTATTAATCATTTTAAATTGCAGAAAGACAGTTCAACACGACTCAATAAGCTGACAAATATGACTCATCTTCATGACACATGATCAAACAGCTGCGTTCGCCAATGTGCGATATGGAGACGGCAGGTCAAGAATCAAGAACTCATCACGATCCTCACACATACGCATGGCCTTGTCATGCATTAGAGGTGGATATATAGACAGCGTGCGGATGAATCCGTTTGATTTGACATGGGGAGGGGGTGCTGGTATAGGAGGAGGATAAAAGGGAAACTGGGGGATGGGATGGGATGGGATGGGATGGAGGAGCATCAAGGGAATCCGTTGGGGAGGAGGTCAGTGGTGTGTGTGCCAATAGTTGTTAGAACAAGATAAGGAAATCAGGATCAAGAATCTCTTTATCTAATTGCAACAGCAGAAAATCAAACAGGCTTATTTTTCATTCTGTTCTATTATACATAAGACAAAAAAAATACTTCTAGATCTACGACACCTAATTGTGTGCTGGGATCAATGAACAAAGTTGAAATAAATAACATTTCCCTATTATGACAGGCAGGATCCCACATGGACGTGTTGCACTGCTTGGATGCAATAACTTCAGACTGCATGACTGGCCTTTGTTGAGAAAAATTGAAGGAGCAGTCATAACAGTAAACTCAACAGGCGCATGATGCGGTGAAACATAAATTGCTTAAAAAAACAAGCACTCACTTTGACCTGTTTTAAGCCTGGAGCCTTTAAAAATAACCCGATGCAATGAGGCAAGACACACTTGACAAAACACTCTTAAAAGTATGTGAGAAAGTTATTGTACAAAACACACGTACATGGATTGGTCTTATACCGCAATTAACCGTCTAATGAGAGAACAATGCATGGAATGCTGGGAATGTCTGGCTGGATGAATTCCACAGTTTTTGTTTTTATAGTTTATGCTCCAAAAACAGTCAAATCATATGCAATACATTTAAAATCTGCAGGTATTCTTTCAGTTACTCTCCATTAATATGGATTAGTTGTCATATACATCTATGTATAAAAAAAAAAATTGGGGTCAGTAAGATTTTTATTGAGAAGGGACATATCAAATTGATGTTTTAAATGTTAAACGCTGATTTTTACTGAAAAATTTAGTGATAATAATATAAAATGCTCAGAGGACTAGAGTAATGATGCTGAAAATTCATCACATAAAATACATTTTAAAGTATATTCAAATAGAAAACTGTTACTTTAAATTGCAATAATACAATATTACTGTTTTATTGTATTTTTGATCAAATTAAAGCTAACAAATCTTACTGACCCCATAGGCATACTGGCACATACATGTTAGTTTTTATTTATTAAAGGTTTCTAATATGCACAAACAAAAAACAAAAAAAAAAACAATTATTCTATAAAGATTAATGGAGCAAAGAGAATTTTATTCTAGTTTTGATGCGTTTCGTCTTTGGTCATTTGTTACAAGTGCACAGCACAAACGTCAGTAAATAAAAAGTGAAAAGTTATTGTTTAAAAAAAAAAAAAATCTCATAAGTCATAAACCCAATAAATGCTGATGCATGTGGTCTGGTTTTTGTTTGCTCTTAATATCACTGCTGTTGCCCTCTCTGTGTCAGTGTGAGTGAACGCTACTCACAGCAGTTCTCCTCATCGCTGTTATCAGAGCAGTCATCATCATCATCGCATCTCCATATGGTGGGAATACATCTCTTATTGTTGCACTGAAACTGTCCGTCCTCGCACTCCGTGTCAGCGCCAGTTTCAGCACCTGCGAACGACAGCGAAGAGATTTACAGTCGCCCACGACACATATACACTACTGCACGATAAAACAGCACCGAACACACCGCGTGCTTTGAGCAGCAATTCTATAATCACACGCGCAATTCTATAAAGCCATGACAAAGAAAACACCCACAAATCTTTCTTTCTTTCAGTGCTACTACAGACGAAAATGTTTCTGATGATAGTGATGCTCATGAAACAATAAACGCGTATGCTGCCAAATCATCCTGCTTTAATGTTCTACTCGTGTTACAAACTAGCTTTTTCAATTTTTATTTTTTTTTATGCATGTGTGGGTTTATAGGCAGAAATGTGGAAACACACGGCTGCAGTGTGTCTGTAGGATCAGGAGTGTTTAGCATCCTTCACTCCGGGTAATTACATTTCAAAACCAGAATACAACAAACCTTTTGCGGAGTATAATTCCCAAACTAAAACATGAAAAAATAATAATTTCCCAGTTTCTGTCCACATTTCCGAAACGGGTTAGTGTTCGTCCACAAACAAAGCGCGTCCGGATGGCGTCGCTCCTTCAGTGAATCTCCAAAAGATTCACTGGCGATTTGAATCAGTGACGACATCAAACGTAAGCGGGTTTGAATACTAACTGCACTGAATATTTCAGATAGATATGAAAAATTATACTGAGTTATTACTTGGGTAGAAAAACAGTAAAACACACTAGCAAAACGCACTAGGTCACTTTGTGAAGCTTTATGTTATTTATATGATGATCTCATACTTTTTTTTCTATTTATTTATTTACTTATTTTTTATTATTATTTTCATTTTCTTATTTATTTTTTATATTATTATTTATATTATACTGTATATGTTCTATTTCTTTGTTGTAGTTTATATATGTTCAGTACCTCTATATGTTGGAAATCAATAAAAAATAAATAAATAAAAAATACATAAATAAAAAAATAACTGCACTGAAGGGTAGCATGCAACCAAACACCATTTACTAGAAAATGAGTCAAAACAATACAATAATTGTGGCATTATTAATATGGTAAGGAATTAAATACCATTTAAAACAAATTATCCATTATTAATTGTTTTACTTATTAATTTAGTTAATTTTATATGAATAAATATTATTATTTATTTTTCTGTGATATATTTATTAAAAATTTGGTGTACAGTTATGGTGTCCCTCAGAAATTGCTTATAAATTTCATAGCTATTTACAAAGAAAAGGCAATAGACACATTAAATTAGACTAAGTATATAGACTAAAAATAGTATTTTCTTGTAAAACATACTCCAATAACCTTTGCTTTTTATTAAAACTTGTGTGTAAATTTCATTGTATTCATTCATTTGATATGCTAAAGTGACTTACAATACAGTTAATTCAATTTCCCCGTGAATTTCCAAATGCACATATTGAAAATACATAGAGTGCATGGATAATTTAGCCTAATTGTGTGTAGTTTTATGATGAAATGCTGCAACACCTCCTGGGTGTTTGTTAAAAAATTTTTTTTTAAAAGTGTATCACTGTGGAGAAATATGGGAAGGCAGAAAAAGCATGAGATGATCAGTTTTGAAATTGCATTAATTATAATCCTTATTAAGATAATGGGGTTAGGTGACCTTGTAAAAGAGTTACAGTAATATAGTACTGCATCTGTGGCACTGTGCCAGCATGAACTATTCTGTCAGTCACAACTAGGCCAGAGCCATCCTGACAGGATAATCAGTCATTTTAATAGCAGTAAGATGGGACTGAAGCCCCTCCCCAAACTGCTTAACTATGTACACGTCTAATGACAACAAGGTATTCAAGAGGAAAAAATTACAGGGGCAAAGACCCTATTGTCATAAACTCGGGATATACACAGATTGTAAACAGGCAGCAGGTGGCTGCCAATCCGCCTTCAGGGATCCACTGAATTGTCACTGAAAGAAAATGTTTAGAACAAGTTTTAAAGAGTTTGAGCAGATGCTTTAAAGGAAATCACGCAAAAATAAACATTTTCTGAAAATCTACTCAACCTCAGGACATGCAAGATGTAGATGAGTCTGTTTCTTCCTCTGAACAGATTTGGGGAAATTTTGCATAACATCACTTGCTCATCAACGGATCATCAGCAGTGAATGGGTGCCGTCAGAATGAGAGTCCAAACAGCTGATAGAAACACCACAATAATCCACAAGTAATCCACACTACTCCAGTCCATCAATTACCGTCTATATATAGATCCATCATAAATCATTAAAACTTTGAACCAGCTCTCATTCTGATGATCTCTTGCTTATCTGCATTTATTTGATCAAAAAAACAGTAAAAACATTGTGAAATATTGTTCCATTTTGAATAAGTGTTTTCCATTTGTATGTATTTTTTAATGTAATAGATTCCTGTGATGCAAATAAATAATTACTTCAGTCTTGTGTGTCACATGATCCTTCAGAAATCATTCTAATATGCTGATTTGATGCTCACAAACTATTTCTTATTATCAGTTTTAAAACAGTGTTTGCTGCATAATGTCTTTAAATGGTGATCAAAGCCTTGGGGTTAGTACAATTAAAATAATAATAATACTTTAATTCATCAAGGATGCATTAGATTGATTAAAAGTTTCAGTAAAGACATTATATTAATTATATTACAAAAAAATGTATTTATAATAAATGCAGTTCTAAGAACTTTTATACGCATTAAAAAATCCTGAAGAAAGTGTATCAGGGTTTCCACAGAAATATTAAGCAGCAAAACTGTTTTCAACAGATAAGATTAGGATTATTCATTATTAATAATTGAGAACCAAATCAGCGTATCAGAATGATTTCTGAAGTACCATGTGACACTGAAGACTGGAGTAATGATGCTGGAAATACTTTACCATCACAGGACTACAATTTAAATGCATTTTAAAAAGAAAGAAAGAAAGAAAGAAAGAAAGAAAGAAAGAAAGAAGGAAAGAAAGAAAGAAAGAAAGAAAGAAAGAAAGAAAGAAAGAAAGAAAGAAAGAAAGAAAGAGAAAGGCAAAGCAGTTATTTTAAATTGCTGTGATATTTCACAATATTTGTTTTACTGTATTTGTTATCAAATAAATGCAGCCTTGGTGAGCATAAGAGTCTTTTTTTCAAAAACATTATAACGTTGTAATTATTCCGAACTTTCAGTTTCAGCTTCTTTATTTATGCACAACAATTCGTTATTAATTAAGGTTATTAACCCCCGAAAGGGTTACATGTCTAATTGTAATCCACATCAATCTTATTTATTCATAAAATTAAAGCTTTAATATAAAATTAGAATTTAAAAAAACTACAAGCTTTAAATTCAGTATGTTTAAAAAAAATCATTAATGTGTTTTAAAAATAATCATGTCAAAAGTTTTATTTACGTGTATAGTTACAACTTTGGGAATTTCCCGCTTTAGGGGAATTACGCTGTCTGGAATTTCCAGACATCCCTAACGAGTCAGGTCTGTTCTCACGCTTCTGGGGTAGATCACGTGAATCTTTTTTTTTTTTTTTTTTTTTCACAATTTTTTTTTTTTTTCATTAAATTGGCGGACAGACCCTGCACACACAATTTACTCAAATGTAACACATTTATTTGATATTTCAAACTATTCCTGATACTGATATATATTTGCGATGGCAAATATTCCAGCGGCAGAAAAAGCGGCGCGCAGCCCGAAGTGCGCCAGGTGTCGGAACCACGGTTTCATCGTGCAGTTAAAAGGCCATTCGGGAAAATGTCAGTTCAAGCAGTGTCTGTGCTGGAAGTGCTCTCTCATCAACGAGCGGACGAGAATCCTCGCGTCTCAACGGCGGATCAGAACCGAGCGTCCCGAGCAGACCGCTTTATCCAGCAGAAAAACGGTCTCCGCGGGTAACAGTACTTCTACTAACGGGGTAACGTTAAACAGTGAAACCGACATCAGCGCAACAAAGAAGAGTAACGTTACTATTGTTAAAGCGCCTGTTGATGATACAACGTACACGGAGCTCCGCGCGCCTGTAAGCACGTGCGGTGCCGTTAGCGCGGTTAACTGTGACCCGAAGACACCGGCGGGACCGAGCGCGCACAATTGCGCCGTTGGAGGTTTGTGCTTTTTTCATTAAATACAATTTTTAAACCTTGTTTTTTAACCAGTAATCCTTTACTTCCAATGGAAAAATTTTACTAGTAATCATATTAATATAACATACATGTTTTTGGAGGGACTCTTATTATAGCCTAATAAGTCATTATTAATTATACAAACATTATAAATGAACAGGGCTCAGTATAGTTTTTCATACATTCCATATACAATTGATTCAGAAAATCTAAATTTAACAAAAATAAAATGATTTAAGAGGTAATGACATTTCTAAAGCGTTTAAATGCATTTCGTAACATTGCTAAAAACAAATTTATAACCTTAATAATTATTTAATAATTATATTATTACCCTAATAAGCAATTTCTGCTTGAATAAACTTAATAATAATAAAACGTTTTTGTAACCAAATCAGGATTCGGGGGAGTAAAATGTCTTAAGTGTTTTATAAATTCAGTTTGAATAAATATGAGGTGACACAACTCTTACATATCTAAAATGGTATAACAAATGTCTTAATTATCATTAAGAGCTCTTGAATTTGTGAACATTGCGATACGGCCTAATTTGTTTATTAAACTTCAAATGGCGATGATGTAATTAATTACCCAAATTGTTGCGCACTCCACAGGCTCGGGGTTTCACAGCAGTTCACAATCACTAAATACCTTATGACAATGTTTGCGTCATACTTACTTTATTGTATTTATATAGCATGTTGTAGATGGTTGTTATAATCTATCTCCCTAATCTTAGAGATTCGCCGGTTCTTTTTTCGAAAAAGCCAAGTTGGGCTCAGTAATAAAGCATAAACATTTCAAAATAAGAGTCCCAGTGTATTTCGGGATTAAAAATGTGAATAAAACATACCTTTCTGGACATTATTATTAAACATTATTATTTTTAGTAAAACAATAAATTATATTTAAAACGTGGCAACAATAATTTTAATGAACAATAAACGGCATTTAATTAAATCAACGTAGTTAATCTCTCTCTGTGGCCAGTCACAGACAGGAAAGATTTAACACATTCAATAAATAGATTTTACTAATATCAGTACAATAATCTGTTTATTGTGTTTCTTGGAACACTAATTTGTACATGCTGATATATTAACACATCAATTTCAGTACATGTTGAATAAAACATGTATTGACTATTTTAAACTTTGTCATTTATCAAAAATGCTGTATATTCTGACCCGTTTAATTTCTCTGGCCATGCAAAATATTTTTCATTTGCATAAGATGAGTTCATTTAGAAGTGAACTCATGCAGCAACATTATTTTTGTTACGTGTTAAAACACATTTACACTGCAATAAATATATTAACAGTTATCTTTTAAACATTGTAAAATGTTACTGAATATTACTGTGTATATCCACAGATGCTCCACCTTTTCCTGGAGAGTACATAATTAAAGAGGCAGTTCCAGGGCAAATTTATCCATCAGAAATGTTTGCGATGCCTCTTCCCCTGTACCAGCATTACCCGGACAGATACATGTTCCCAGCCGTGCTGGTGACCCTGAGACCCCCTGCACCAGGAGCCTTCAGGGAACATGTTGGATTTGTTCCCTTGCCAGCAGGGGCGCTGTCCCATCCGCTGGAGACTCCTGAATGGCAAGTATGTTTAGCAGGCATGATTTTTCTGCAATGGCATCCATTCAAATTCCTACAAACTATTATGTTAGTAAGACAAAGACAGCATTGTCCATTGTAGTCAGTGTGTTAGCTTGTATAAAACTGGGTGAGCTAAGTCTTTGATACATAAACGATCAATGGTTCGGGGTCAGCAAAAATTTTTTTAAAAGAAATTATAATTTTTATTTAGCTAGGACTCATTAAATTGATCAAAAGTGACAATAAAGACATTTCTAATGTTAGAAAAGGTTTATTTTTCAAAGCTGTATTTATTTGATAAAAAATACAGAGATATTATTTCAATTTCTAATATTGTTTTATATATATATATATATACGTATATATACTTTCAAATATAATTTATTCTTGTGATGGGAAGCTGAATTTTCAGCATCATTTCTCCAATCTTCAGTGTCACATGATCCTTCAGAAGTCATTCTAATATTCTGATTTATTATCAGTGCTGGAAACAGTTGCTTCATTTTTGTTTGTTTGTTCGTTTTTTTTGGAAACCTACTTTTTTCTGTATTTTTTTATGAATAAAAAGAACCGCATTTACTTTAAATTAAAATCTTTTCTTGACGAACTTTTTTATCTAGTTTTTGATAAAATGATAAAAAGAACAGCGTTTATTTAAAGTTTTATTTTTTTTTAAAAAAAGAAAGAAAAAAAATTACTGACTCCAAACTTTTGAACTGTAGTGTATATTGTGACACAAGATTTCCATTTTGAATAAATGTTTATAAAATGTTTTTTTTTTTGTTTGTTTGTTTTATTATCCATAAAAGAATCCTGAAAAAAACAGGTTCCAAAAAACATGAAGCCAACATTGATTATAAATCAACATATTAGAATGATTTCTGAAGATCATGTGACACTGAAGACTGGAATAATGATGCTGAAAATTCAGCTTTCCATCACAGGAATAAATTATATTTAAGGTATATTAAAATAGAAACTGTTATTTTAAATTGCAAAAATATTTCACAAAATAACAAGGTTTTTCCTATATTTTTGATTAAATAAATACAGCCTTGATGAGCACAAGAGAGTCCATTAAAAAACATTAAAAATCTTACTGATCCCAAATTTTGAACAGTAGTATATATATATATATATATATAAAAATTTTGAACAGTAGTATATATATATATATATATATATAGATATATATACACACACACTCTTATTACTACTTTAATAAGAGTACTTTTATTTACACTAATTGAGGTAAAACAGGTTTTTGTAACATGTTTTTTAAATTCAGTTTGATCAAGTTTAAGGCCATAAAAGTCTAAAATATCTTAAATGGTACAATAATAATATTAATTAGCTTTTACTTTTTTTAATTCTTTATTTTTTGATCAAATAAAGCATTTTTGGTGAGCATAAGATACATCTTTCAAAAACATTAAAACAGCTTACTTAACCTAAACGTTTGAAACGTAGTGCAATCATTTATTTGCTCTTTCTCATTGTTACACTTTTAAATAACTTTTTATCTCTTCATCCAAACTTCAAAAACTGTCACGACTGTTGGGCTGCTCTCACTTTTAAGAAAAATGGAGAAAGAGAAAATATGTCTAGTTCTTGTTCTCTTTATCTTGTGGAGTCGACTTGCAGTATATGAACGCTTGAAACACCAAAGCTAGTTTAACTTCTTTGATGTTCTTTTTCTAATCACTTCATTTTCCATAATCTGCACAGACAGCAGTCCTGCGATATCAGGCTACGGCCGACAGTATTGCAGCTGAGTAACTCATTAGATTTTTCCGAGGTTATCAAAACCTTCGGGAACAGTGTAAATCAACAGGAAGATCAAGTTAATCAATGTTCCTTCAAAGTTTAGCTCTGTCCCAGACTTTCTAAGGCAATAACTTTTCTGGGTTATTTACGCTGAGTCATATCCGGGGCTGAGAGATGAACCTTCCCATCATTCACAGAGTCACATGGAGCGAGAGCAAGGAAGATCTGAGCTTCCTCCTCAATTCGCAAGAATCTCAGGTATTAAATATTGAAACCATACATTATTGATTAATTTGATAAAATTAGGGGAAATTACCAGGTTTTGGTGGGTCTTCAAAATTCACCCTTACACAAATTAAGGCCTTAAAATCATTAAGACATGACATTAAATGTTACGTGCACTGCAAAAAATTAACATCTTCCTCGGTATTTGTCTTCTTTTGTGATATCCTTAAATCAAGATGCATTCACTTGTGAAGCAAAATGAAGAATGAAGTCTAATTTTCTGAGAAATTCAACATGAAGTGAGTTTATGCTAAATACAAGAGCAAATATCTGTCAGTGTGGAATGAAAACATTATTTTCATTTTCATTGATTTTTCTGAGCATGTTTTGTTCTTGTTTTATCATATACTCTCTTCATTTTGATCAATTTCTCAGAAAACAAGACTAAGATATCGCAGTATGTAATTTTACTTCTCATTGTATCTTGAAACATTTGTGTTGGAAAACATGACAAAACTGAGAAAGGACAGTTAAGTTTTTACCTTTTTTTGGTCAAATGATTTAAATAGTAATTGAGATCCGCTGAAAGTTGTATTTTTAAACTTTTGCTCATAAAACTCATTTTCTGCTTCCTAGACATTTACATTTATAGAATATATTGACATATTGTATTCTGATTTCAATTTTTTTTTTTTTGTCAGGACTAATTTTTTTGCTGCCACAGTGACTGAAATAGGTTTTTTCTTTTTTTTACATTTTCATGTTGTTCATTGTTTTCTTAATACAGAAAGTCAAGTTAGTGGTATCCAGCAAGCAGATGCTGTACCTGCTGACAGTCTTTCCTCGAGGAACGCAGATGAGACCAGATGAGATCTTCAGTTTTCATGTCGACTGACCTCACATCTTTTGTACATAGACATTCATCGTTTCCTTTTCAAAAACAGGAGTTATTCTTTTTCAATTTCCAATAGCATCTTCAATGCATGTTCATTACTGTGACAATGTTGTATTCATGACTTTCAGTAGACACAGCTGAAATCATTGCTGTCTTTGTTCCAGTTAAAGGCAACAGTTTTAAATTGCTTTTTACACTACAATCAGTTTATTACTGAATCGATTATGGTATCAGTCTTCATTTGTTGTCGCATTTGACAGGTTAGAAAGTTGAATGCCTGTTGTTTGTACTGTTTTCGAGGCACTAGTGAAATTCAAGATGTTATTTTCCTAAATCTGGATAAGTGTTTTTGAATAAACAGTTCAAATTCTGAAGATTTAGTCTTATTTATTTTGTGAAGCTTAACTGAAGCAGCTCTCGACTCTTAAATCAGTATTTTCTATTATTATTATTTTCCCCTGTGTAACTCGGGCCCGGTGTGATCCTGTTTGTAAAGAGACATTAAGATTCCCAGGATGAACATCTCACTTCATTTGCTTATCTGAACCCAGACGGCACAGGAACAACACTGTCAGGACCAGTGGGCAGATAAACTAATTAGTCTCATGAATATTAATGTGCTCCTCTGGCTCAGAGCAGCGCTGAATGCAAAACTCCGATCCGATGTCTGCCAAACTCAAGTTTGTGTACAAAATGTAAGCAGATAAAGCAGTATGTTTATTCCCATAGCAAATACAAACATCACTGTGAAAAGAGATTTGATTTGCTGACTGATTTAGTACAAGACTGTGTGCTTTCTGAACCCAAACAAGTAGGGGGAAACTAGCTTTACAGTCTGTCTCTACATTTAAAAATAGATATAGATACAAATCTATGGATTTTTTTATTTCAATGAAATAACTTTTAAACGGAAGAGAACTATGGTGAGATCAGCACCCTGAATGGTTTTATTGATGGTGTTAACATTGGACTGCTTAATACAAACACAAAAATAAAATATTTTGAAAAACACAAAGGTGTTTGTCAAAAAAAGAACAAAGCCACAACATCAATCAAGTAATAGGAAATAGAGATTTAAAAAAGTCTTTTTAATGGCACAATTAATTTGAGTGAGAGGTACAAATGGGAAGATACAGCTCATTTACGTGCCTTCATTTTCCTCCGTGTCTCTTTCCCTGGCCGTTTCTATAAAAAAAAATTACCAAAAAAAGAGAAAGAGATGGATTAAACCGTGCAAGGGAGGTCTTTAGAATATTAGAATATAACAGTACTGATTTAAAGGGATAGTTCACCCAAAAATGAAAATGTGATGTTTATCTGCTTACCCCCAGGACATCCAAGATGTAGGTGCCTTGTTTCTTCAGTAGAACACAAACCAAGATTTTCAAACCGTTGCAGTCTGTCACTCTTATAATGTAAGTGGATGGGAATCATGGCTAAAACATACAATAAAACAAAAAAAAAAACATACACAAGCAAAACCAAATTAAAGCCTGCGGCTCGTGACGATACATTGATGAGTAAAGACACAAAACGATCGGTCTGTGCAAGAAACTGAACAGTATTTATATTATTTTTACATCTGATTCACACAATGTCCGAACTGTAAGAACTCTCCTGAGCCTCCTCTTGTGTGCGTTCTCAGCAGCAGGCGGCCAGGCGAGAGACGTCTTCTTCTTGCTTTATGACAGATTGCAGTCTTATAAGTGCATTACTGCCACCTATCTCTCAAGTGGACCATTGACACTCCTAATTGAGATTGTAGATAGAATGTCAATGGTCCACTTGAGAGATAGATGGCGGTAATGCACTTATAAGTCTGTGATCCAACATAAAGCAAGAAGAAGCCTCACACACCTGGGCGCCAGGAACTCCCTCAGGAGAGTTCTAACAGTTCTGAAATTGCATGAATCAGAGGTAAAAAACTATATAAATACTGTTCAGTTTCTTGCACAGACCGATCGTTTTGTGTCTTTACTCATCAATGTATCGTCACGAGCCGCAGGGTTTAATTTGGATTTGTTTTGTGTATGTTTTTTTTTTAGCTTTATTGTATGTTTTAGCCGTGATTTCCATCCACTTACATTATAAGACTGAAAGACTGCAACGGTTTGTGTTAAAAATCTTGGTTTGTGTTCTACTGAAGAAACAAAGTCACCTACATCTTGGATGCCCTGGGGGTGAGCAGATAAACATCACATTTTCATTTTTGGGTGAACTATCGCTTTAAAAAATAAAATAAAACACTTACATTCGTCTTGCCTCCTTTGCCGAAATGTTTGCCACCTTTCCCATGAGCCATTTTGGCCTTGAATCCTGAAACGTCGTCATGGCTGTCTTTGGTGTTCCATTTGCTGCCCTTCTTCTTTCCCCCAAAGCCAAACTTCTTATCCTTGTATTTCTTCTTAGAATTTGGACTAAAAACATGACATATGTTAAAATATTCTCTAAAATATATTATTTTGTGTCACACAAAAGTAAGAAAGAAACAACGGAAGGAGCAACATGAGAGTGAGTAAACAATTTTCATTTTTGAGTGAAATATCTCTTTAAAGAGGTCATATGATGCAATTAAGTTTTCCTTTCTCTTTGGAGTGTTACAAGCTGTTTGTGAATAGATAAGATCCCTAAAGTTGCAAAGACTAAAGTCTCAAACCCAAAGAGATATTCTTTATAAAAGTTAACTTTTGTCCATGCCCTCCTAAAACACCTTGTTTAAACAGGCCCCCACATGTCTATGTCACCATGTGGGAAGATTTGAATAACGCTGCCCACGTTCACGCAAAGAAAGAAGGCATAACTTTGATTCTCACTGATTCATTTTGTGGAGATGCTGTGTGTTTCGTTGTGAAAGCAAATCTACTTTGTTTGGCCTTCCAAAAGAGGACACAACTAGAAATCAGTGGTTAAGGTGCATTTACAACACTGTTCCAGAACAGTTCAACCAAATTATTCAGATATTTGATACAGATACAGTGTGATGTGCATTTTACGGAAGACTGTTTCCTGAACCTTGAAAAGTAGCCTACAATGTGTCTACACAAAGGCTGTTTCTATAAAGTGGGGCAATTCCAACTTTGCAAGGATAGTCTGGCACTTCTGACTCACAGTCTGTAAGTATGTTTTTATAATTA
Organism: Cyprinus carpio; assembly: GCF_018340385.1. NCBI lineage: Eukaryota > Metazoa > Chordata > Actinopteri > Cypriniformes > Cyprinidae > Cyprinus > Cyprinus carpio. Next base: position 6,229,952 of record NC_056598.1, read on the forward strand.
AAGGATTTGCCACTGATGATTCAAATGTGAGTTTTGAGCAGTGTAGAGTAACGCTTGGTGTTTATCGTTTCTCTGATCACAACATGGTTTTATGTTTATGCGGTGCTATACGCAATGCGTTAAAAGACGTTTTAAGTCATTGTAATTATGTCCCCACTGGATGCAACAAATGCCTCGTTTGTAATGGGTTTTATTGTTTTTGTCTTGGCGCTCCCGGGAGATGGCATCACAGTATGTTAAGGGGAATAACATTTCTGTCACATGCTTGAGGAATTCAGCCAATCACAACACACTGGATAGCTGGCTAATCAGAGCACACCTCGCTTTTCAGACCGATGAGCTTTGTAAAAATCGACTCGTTTCAGAAGGCGGGGCATAGAGGAGCAACAATAATGTACAGTATGTGGAAAATAATGTGTTTTTTGAACCTTAAACCGCATAAACACATTTCATTACACCAAATACACAAAATAATGTTCTTTTTAGCAACATCATATGACCCCTTTAAAGTAATTAAACAGTCAAGATAATTCTTTCAAAAAATAATACATTAAAGCTTTCTATGACGGCAATACTTTTTGCATGTACATCTATCTGATCATTGATCATATAATCAGCTTGCAAATTCGATTAGTATACAGTGTGTGTGTAATGTGATTATAGTAATGATCGCAACTTTCTCACACATTTGATCAACAGACACACTGTGCACTCTGCAATTCTCTTGTTAATGTTACTGATGTTTCAGCAAACAGTTTTCTTCATACAGATTAACCACATTATCTTTCAGTTTAACAGAATTAAAAGAGACAACATTTATAAAATGCAATACAAGCATGTATACAGCCCTATTCACTTAAACACAATTAGACACAAACAGCATTTAACTAAATATTTCCCCATAAAATAAGACGACCTAAAATCAGGGAATCTGGAAAATGTTATGGCACTTCCTGTTGAAAAATAACTATCTAATTTGAAAACAGCTGAAGTAATGTAAAGCTACTGAAAATATATAGAGTCATTGCTTACCCTTTTTTGTTTATTTGCTTTTTTGCTGCTGATCCTTTCGGTCTCTGATCTTGATCTCCTTCCAAGAAGTCCAATTTATCTGTCATTCCTGTGGGACATGAGGACGAGTGAAAATGTGCTCCACCAATGAGGAATCTAAAACTTTACCTGGATAATACTGGTAAATAAACGAAAACATGATGTACACGTGTGAGAATGTACCTTTCTGATACTTCTTTACAGCTGACAGCATTGCTTTCTTCTGTTTCTGCCTGTTCTGAATGACCTGTGTTTGAACCTGTAGAGCCAGAGATTTAAAACCAGGTCTGTCAACAGCCCCAAACATCACTCCGGGACAATCTGGCAGCTGGTTTAAAACTGACCTTTTTGCCATATTTCCTCTGTTCTCTGAGCTTCTTGGCCTTTTCTGACTTCTCCATTGCAGCTTGCTTCAGAAGAAGCTTCTTCCTAATCTGGTAAAATAAAAAAAGGGGGAAATTATGATTTTTTTAATTGACAGACAGTGGAACTGAAATCATCTAATGAACATAATGACAAAGTGGAACACTAACTATTTTTTTTTTTTTTTACTTTTTTTATTAATGCACATTTTTATTTCTCTTCTGCTCACCGAGGCTGCATTTATTTGAAAGTATCAACAGTAATGTAGTAAAATTTCATTTCAATTTAATAACTGTTTTCTATATATATATATATATTTATTATACATTTTCAGCATCATTACTCCAGTCTTCAGCGTCACATGATCCTTCAGAAATCATTCTAATCTGCTGATTTGCTGCTCAAGAAACATTTCTGAAGATTATCAATGTTGAAAACTGCTTAATATTTTTGTGAAATCTATCAGTTTTCTCAGTATTCTCTGAGGAATAGAGAGAACAGCATTTTTTGTAATCTTATGCATTTACTATCAACCTTGATTAATTTAATGAATAAACAAAACAAAAATGTTTTCATTTCTTTCAAAAAATAAATAAAATCCATATTACTGACTCCAAACTTTTGACTTTTTGGTAGCATATATTATTTCTCATGTCCTTGGAGGTTACTGGCACTCCTACTTCCACTGTTTACTGGACAATGTGCTTTGCCTGGTGGTCATGTCATCTTCTCACCTTCTGCATGTGCTGATCAGTCTTGGCCATCTCTGCAAAGTAATCCTCGGGTCTCTTGGTAGGAATCTTGAACTTGTGCAGCTTTGGCAGCGCTGCTAAAACAGTTGCTTGGGCCTGCCGGTAACTGTAACATATGAAACATAGAAAAAGTTTCCAAAATTTATAGATAGTGTAAAATTACACCAATTTTTTTACACCAAAATTTACTCCAAACTCACTTCACAACATCAGTCGAGCATTTGAAATATCTTGCTGTTGTGATCTTATGTGGAATTATATCACAGAATGAGGCAGAACATATATTATTTGATTGTATCCTGTACTGTAATAAAGGCTATGTTGATTAGCACTGCATTATAAATAGAATTTATTCTAAAGAAAACGACTGAGACCAAATACTCCAGGAACCGTTTGGACAACCCTGCCTTTGTCTATATTAGGGACTTCCTCATAAGTTATCTGTGACCCTGGAGCACAAAAGCAGTCTCAAGCAGCACAGGGATATTTGTAGCAATAGCCAAAAAAAACATTGTATGGGTCAAAATTATCAATTTTTCTTTTATGCCAAAAATCATTAGGACATTAAGATCATGTTCCATGAAGATACTTTGTAAATTTCCTAATTTAAATATATAAAAACATACTTTTTGATTAGTAATATGCATATTTGCGATGCAATTTTCTCAATATGTTTTATTTTTCTGCACGCTCAGATTCCAGATTTTCAAATAGTTGTCTCTCAGCCAAATATTGTCCTGTCCTAACAAACCACACATCAATGGAAAGCTTATTTAAATCTCAATGTCAAAAATTGACTGGTTTTGAGGTCCAGAGTCACATATTACTTATGTATTTGTCATATTTAGACTTTCTGAGCAAGGATGCCCTTCAACTTCCAATATAAATTAAACATAAATCACATGTGTTTATAGCGCACCCTAATGCTCACAGCACCCTATTCTGTGTAAAAATAATACTTCTCTCTAAAGAAATTTTAAGTAAACATATGAGAAGCCATACTTTTTTTTTCTTCAAACAAGCACACTTTTGTAAAAGGTTTTTTTTTTTTATCTCCTCAGTGGATGCATAAGATATCTGTGTTTCTTACTAAAGGCATGGACTCTGTTTATTTTGCATACCTCTTGTCAAAAATTAAGAAACTACTGTCAAAGATGTGAATCATAACAATATTTTATTCTAACTCCTTTAATAAACCTCATAATACAATAATAATTTGTTATTAGTCATATTGATATACATGCACTTGTGCAGCCCTACAAAATGTATTTAAAATTAGTTATTTTAATAATTTCCGCCTTCATCAATTAATCATGCCACGCTAAAACAAGGTATAATATCAGACACAAGTAAACACCGTAAGTCAAGCAGCATCCTTGTTGTACAAACTTACAAGTACATCTCCCTCTGAAAGTCATCCTCTGCACTGACGTCTTCTCCTTCAGGCTGCTGCGCTCTGCCCTCCGCCTTCGCAACAATATCAGCAGCTGGATAATTAGTGAGGTCCAGCCTTTCAGCCCACGGCAGGTTCTTCTTAAACTCAGCGAGACATTTCTTAAGACCCTCCTGAATGATATAGAGTCAAATCAATAAATTGATATATTACGACTAACTCTATAAACCATACAGTATCAGATCTGATATGAATTTCTAAGGCCTCTAAATTAGTAACAATATCAAATCTGTTCTACACAATCTTCTGCATGCATCGTCATCTAATTGATTCATACTTTTTAAAAAGTAAACGTAAAAAATGACTTTTATCTTGTTAGAAATAATGACTGACTAAAGCATTTTAGGTCTACTTGATTATCCATACATAATTTCTTAGAAAAAAAAACAGGTTAAAATTAAGTATCAAATATTTCAGCATCTACACAAAGATTAATCCCCCCCCTCTTTGAGTATTTTACATATCACACCATATGGGCTATAAAACGCTGGAGCATCGTATATGAATATAAAACACATACACAACATTTTGTCTAAAGATTAAAACAAAAAATGCTCCTTTATAAATGTCAGATGTCAGACTTCACAGGTTAAAATTCGACACAGAACGTACCACATTGTTGACGGCCTTCGTTGGCTCGAGCTGAGGAACATTCAGTCCAGGTTTGAGCAAACCCTTGGCGAAGGCTTCTTGCAGCTGATCAGAGACAAACGTGTTATGCAGACGTACTCTTTTGGATCTCTTACCTACTCGTTCACTCATGTATCATGACAAGTTGCTGTAATATAAAACGGCAGGCCTACTGCTTGAACAAAACACATGAAGTGCACTATATTCTCACCTCGCCGTCGGATAATTCGTCGTCGTCTTCCTCGGACTCAAACCCCATCTGGGGATCCTCAACTATTTCTACCATTGTAAACGAATACAGAACGGGGATTAGAAAAATAAATACAGTAACAGAAGTTTTCACAACATCCACTAGCTTCACGTGTGGACAGCACTGTTTCTCACGAGTGTGCGTAACATTAAAGCCCTGAAGGAAACAGAGAACGGCAAAAGAATGGTTCCGCTACCGGAGGACGGTGTTTCATTCTTCGGGTTTATAATCTATCATTTTATTTTAAAAAAATAAAATAAAAAAATAAAAACGTTTAAACCCAAGAGTTATAAATACACCCCTCCGTGTTAACACGTCTGTGTTCAGGTAAAATATGTCAGGGAATCTGCAGCCTACAGCAAAACCACCATATAAACAAATAACTGAAAACTCTTTTATTAATTTAATTTATAGCATGACATTATAATGTGTAAAATGTGTGGAGGTGTCAGCACTTTATAAATCCCCATAAAATAAAGTAATCTTGACAGTTAGCCTACTTCCTGAATATGCACAGCATTAATAATGATATAAAACTAATATATCGTCAGCGAGCCATGGTTCTACAAATGAATTGGTTCTGTGCATGTTCATATCATGCATGCATTTGTTACATGTTAAGCTATTCAGGATTCTTAATGATGGAAACTGATTCTTATCCTGTGGAACATTATAGTATTACAGCTTTATGTGTCAAATGAACCTGCTGATTCATCAGAATTTGCTATTAGTCCTGTCCATAACAAAATTTTGAAACTAAGCATGTTTCCTAAAAATGACTGAAATGAAGTTTTGGACTTGCACATGAGATATAATCATATTAGCCCATTTTCACAGAATTTAAAACACATATAGCTACTGTACATTATCACACAATGTACTGTACATCCTTTTTGTGTCTTGAGAGGCCATTCAGGCTTGATATTATTAACCACTGAAATTTTATTGGTTGCTGGCAGCCGTTTTTGTTGTTTTGTACAATTGACTGTACAACTCATTCATTGATTTAATTTTCCTGTTGCAGGGTTATGACAGGATTTAGTTGTAATGCCAATGGTCAGGTTTGGAAGCATATTTAAATTGTCCTGTTGTCTGAGGGTCAAAAAGTGTGGATAGGAGCGTACAGGCCAGAGCAATGGTTCTCAAACTGGGGTTCATGAACAAAATACTGAAAGGTCCTTTAATTATAGTGCACTCTTAAATAACATTCAACTAAGCATGTGTTTCACATGCAAAATGTATAAGCATGTGCCCCCTCACATGTCCAAAAAAATGGTAGTGCCATATTTTGCAATAAAAAAAGCACCTCTGTTTGCTTACATGCATCAGTTGGAGTGTAAACACTAAACAGATGTTGTGGCAGGTGTGACGTCCACTTCATTATGGATTAAAAGAGAGGAATAAAATATAAGGTAAGGTGGCAAATAGGTAAATAAATGTAGAATTGCACTGTCTGTTTGCGCTCGTGCATCTATCGGAGTGTAAACAAGTGAGAGATGTTGAGGCAGGCGCAACGCTTATGTGCCACAGGATGCATGCTCCATTATGGAATAAAAGAGAGGGAAAAAATTTAAGGTAAGATTGCAAATAGGTAGGCTAATAAGAGTAGAAGGAGAGGAGGGTTGCATTGTCTCTTTGGACATGTGCATCAATTGTGTGTCCGGTAGCAGCGAAAGATCTTTAGGCAGGTGGTTAATGCGTACCGGTGTGGCTCTGGCTGGTATATTGTGTAAGGAGCCAGACAAAAAGATAAAAAAATAAAATAAAAGAATAGAAGGAGGCCCGGGCTGCATTGTCTATTTGTTAGCGCACATCTATCGCACTTACTACTTACTGTAAAGACTTTGAGGCCCTTTGCAACAATGTACATTTGTGTTCTCAGCACTCACTGGCGTAACAAACAATAGACACAGACTGCCCACAGAGAGCAATTTAAGACTCAGACTTTCTCTGATACAGCCAAACAGCAGTTATGAAATTCATATCAAGCACACCCATCTCATTAAATGGTACTTGTTTTACAGATATATATAATAGGAATGGAGTAGGAAATGAGCAAATCTGTTGGGCAAACAGCTGCAAGTCCAGACCTCTTCTGCTCTTCATTGTTTAAGTCCAGATCCTTAAGCCTGCACAGTTAAAAAAAAGTGACGGTGTACCTCTATATGGCATTACTTTTGTCTTGTTAAACAAGACAAGAGGTCAGTATTGTTAAACAGTGCATGTGGTTTAGGTTTTGGACTAAAAAGTTGGGTTACCGTGTCAGTTTGAAGTTGTCACATGACCCTTTTGCCACATTTTCCATTGTGGATCGCTCAGTGGCACGTAGTTAAAGAGTGTCAAGCATTGAAAGAAACACAGAACACCAGTATCAGAGATACAGTGATTTTCTGATGTAGTAAAATGAAACACATGATTATTTTATTGTAATAAAAATTTGGGTTGCTAAACATTACCGTGTTAATTTACTGTTGACACATGACACATATTGACCTCTGTGGCGGCTCAAACAGTGCATGTAAACAACACAATTAATAAAAGTCCTACCTTAGACATATGAAGACCTGTGCTGTCTTTAAAGCTCCATTTAAATGTTAAAAAGCAGCTGAATATAGAATCTAGTAGCTATTCAAATGCAAACATTCCTCATTTCTATTAAACACATGCTATCTGATCACTTTAACATTAGTTAAACAGAGAAAAAACGAAAAATCAAGAGGTTTTCTTTTTTATTTGCACCACACCAGTGGAAATCACGGCAGTTTATTACTTTCCGAGAAAATTTCATAAAAATATCCAGGCTGAATGTTAGGATCCAAGCACAAGAGGGCAGCAGAGCATCACTCCGTTCTTTACGGAACACTGAAGACCACTGACCTGTAAATATTCAAAATTACATTTTGTTTGGCCATTTCACCGGCTTATAACTTCGCAAAGCTCTGTATTAGGGATTTTAGGATGATGTCTGTCAAGTTTCTTGTGTCCTACTTTGTATGGGCTTTGTTTTTATCCATTCAATCATTCACTATAGCTCTATATCTTTCCAAATTCTATGTTTTATTTTCTCTTTCTATGTTTTATATTATTTGTATAGTATTTTTATTATATAATACTGATTAGGCTTGGGCTTATCAAATACACAATAAGCTTGAATATCATTATTTAGCACCTGTTTTCATTTATTATTGGTGTGAAGTCATACTTGCAGATGTTTGTTGATGTTAAAATGGATGCTTATTTATGGCAGCCCTAAATACTTAATTTTTACGGCTATAATAATCATTCGTAATTCGTGAATAATCGTATATTAGGGCAAATTTGTTTTTTGGGACTTTTTCTGTCAGCTGATAGGGTTGTTAGTTGAGGTGGGCGGTGAAATGGGCGTGGCTTGTAGTCTTGAAAGACGCCGAAGCGGAAGCTTTTCGTTACCGTGGTAACTAACTAATCAACACTGCAGTTTCAGATAGATGCACAGCAAACAAACCGACCCGCTTAAAACTTTCTTTTCTACAAAGTGTTGGCTATTAATTTTGTCAGATGGCTACAGTCGTGGCACAGTCTCATTTTATATTCGGACTGCGGACAGGAGTGAAGAATAATTTATTGTATTTTGATGAGCAAACCGTCATATTTCCGTGTGGAAACAACTGTGTGCGCTACAACATCAATCAGAAATGCCAGAAGTTCATTCCAGGTACAACAAAACTTTATCATCATCTTTATTCGCTTCATATGTTAGGCAGAAGGCTATGTCTGTCTAACAAGATATCTGTCTAATTTATGTTGATAAATTAATACTTTTATTCAGGATTGATGTGTTAAATAGATAAAAAAAAACGATAGTGAATACATTGTTATAGAGAGAAAAATAAAAGGATTTCTAAAATATTTCATCGCAGGTTCCAAAAAATAAAACTAATAATAATAATAATACTGAGCAGCACAACTGTTTACAACATTGACAATAAATCAACATATTAGAATGATTTCTGAAGGATCATGTTACACTGAAGACTGGAGAAATGATGCTGAAAATTCAGCTTAATATTAAAATAAAAGAAATAAATTCAACTTATTTTAAAATAGAAAACTGTTTTCTTAAATTGCAATAATATTTCACAATATTCAACATTAAAACTCTTACTGATCCTAAACATTGTGTGTATTTAATCTCTGTGTTCAAGTTAACATGATAATTTGAAGGAAAAAGAAGTGTTTGTATTATAAAGTAAACCTAAGTTGCTTCAGTCCAGTAAATGTTTTAATGTTCTCCCAGCATTGAAATAAAGTAATATTTTATGTTTTAAAAAGGTTATATTATTATTTTAATACATATATAATAGTGTTTTAGTATTTTTTTCTCTACTAATACAGGAATGTTCCTTATGTTTTTTTTATGCAGTGTTTTTCCTTGGTTCTTTATTTTGATTTTGGGATTAAATGTGGTTTTGGACATGTTCTGTGAGAAAAAGAACCCACGTTTGGTGACCAGCATCTGTTTCCTGTGTTTGCACAGGTACAGAGAGAAGTCAGGGCATGCAGGCCTTGGCCATCAGCACAAACAGGCGTTATCTGGCTGTGTCCGAATGTGTAGAGAAAGCCACCATCACTGTGTTTGATCTCCAGCACGAGCAGAGCAGGAAGAGGAAAGTGCTGACTGGAGGAGAGATTGCGGTGGACAAGTTTGTCTGCATGGCCTTTTCTCCGGACTCCAAGTATCTGATCGGTCAGGCAGGCGGGCCAGACTGGACTCTCTTCCTCTGGATGTGGGAAAAGAAGAAGGTGATGGCCACTGTGAAGACAAGCACTGATGGCCCCATTAACCAGGTAAACACGTTTAACAGGTAGGTGACTTAAAATGACAAAAACAGAAGATAAAGTCTGTTTTTAGGACCATGGAGAAGTTTGAGATTGTGGCATTATTTTCATGACAATTACACGTCCCCCTCCCTACCATAAATTAAAGTTACAATTAGTTACTATTACTGTTTAAAGGATTCATTTCATTTTTTGCAATACAGTAATGAGAACTGTGTGGGAAGATATGGGTAATTATGTTAAAAAAAAAAAGATTATACGGTCCTAAAAAAATATCGTTCATGTTCTTTATTTTGATTTTTGTTTGAGTCATCACAATCCCTCAATTTAAGATAATATTAAAAATTGTATTAATATGAATTTGTGTTTCTAAATCTTATGACATCATATGTAGGAAACAGCATCATTATTGTCAACTAAAACTATTCAAATATTATTAATATTTGAAAAAGCTGTAAGGCTGAAATAATATTGGAGTAAAATTAGAGTTAATTACTTAAAACTTAAGCATTTAAATTACATTATTGTAATTATTTAATTAAACTGAACTAAAACTAAACTAAAAAAGTGAAAAACTAAATAGTAATAAAATATAAAAATGACAAAATCACATAAAAGATTACTAAAAACTATAAACTAAAAAAGTACAAAACTAAAACTTGAATTAAAATTAAAATGTAAAATATAAATAATATAAAATAAAAGCTAATTCAAAATATTAGTAAAACAATAATATTGTATAAATAATACTGATAGGAAATCAGGATTTTTATCAAATGAATGTATTTTGAAATATATATGAATAAATTGTATAAAGATCATTTACTAATATTATCTATAATAACTATAAAACTATAAGTGCTGATCTGTAGTACATGGAATAAACTTCTGGCATTTCCACACGAAATATGATTGTTTGCTCATCACAATATAACAAATTATTGTAACATTATTTTCAGTTATGCACACTTTTGAAAAAAAAAATCCTATTTCTCATATTCTCATTACCATAATGCAAATCAACCACATTAATTAATTCAACTTTAATTTGACCTTTAACCGTCATCTTGATCACAGGTCAAAATTACTGCAGTGATCAAGCTGTCCTAATACAATCTAACCCTTCCCAAATTCTCAGATCAGCTTCAACCCTGAGGACAACACACAGATCTGTGTGAGTGGCAACGGGGTGTTCAAGATCTTTCGCTATGCTGGAGAAATCCTGAAACAGTCCAGCACATTTAAAACAGACACCCATCACTTCCTGTGCCACACCTGGATGTCCACGGAGCAGGTGATTGCTGGCACAGACGCAGGTCAGCTGATGATGTTTGAGTCGGGCCGTCAGCGCTGGGAGATGAATGTGACGCCTGTGCAGAAGGTTTCCAGGTGAGTGGAAAGAACTGTGACGTCAAGTGCTTGTACTAATTTCAGTTCATACATGCAGTGTGCGTACAATACAGGGGAAATCTCTGAAGTCATTTATCTCATGTTTTCTTAAACCTTATAATACATTGAGAATGAAAATAATAATATATGACAAGAATAAATACAGCATGTACATGAGTAATTGAGGACCAATATGTCATGTGTCTTATTCCAGTTTATATGCACAGAGCCCTGAATATTTTTATTATTAGCGTTTTTATTATTCAACTTTCTGGTATATGTAACATATATATCTCATTATGATTTATTTATTTATTAATTTGGCAAAACAATGGCTATTAAACTGCAACATTTTAAAGCCTAACATAGAAAATGTCATGAATGTGTATTACTTTCATTTGTGTGTGTTGTTCTTGCAGTCAGTCAGAAAAGCAGGACTGTAACGAGACCTTCTCCACACTGCCGCGGGTGACAGCCATCGTAGGTTATTCTAATGGCTTCGCTTGCTCCGCTGGTCCTGGCACTGTGTGCTTGTTTGAGAAGAGAGAGGAGGAAGACCAGTATAAGAAAACCAAAGAAATAAAGGTGCCATGACATTTTCTCATTCTAAATGTTCACGGGCTGTGGTAGGTTGATCCTGAATGGCTTTTCTTGTCTTGTCATCTCAGATTCCTCCAGAGCTGTTCAGTAATGATCCCAGTTCTGCAGAGCAGCAGGAAATCAGCACTCTGTGCATCAGTCCGTCAGAAGAGACCCTGGCCGCCAGCACAGACCGCGGGCAGCTCTACGGCATCAGCCTCTCCCTCGCCGAGCTGAACAAGGTCTGCCTCACTGTTATTTTTTTTATTTATTTATCATCATTTTTTTATCTCTTTTTTTATTTTATTTAGTTTCTTTAATTTTTTAACTATATATTTATAGTTTTTTTTTTTGATATTTTGAATGAGCTTTTATTATATTTTCTTTTTAATTTTAGAACAATTTGTAATAATTTTTCTATGGGCTAGTTTTGTTAATTTTATTTCAGTTTTAGTTTGATTTTAGTTTTTATTTATATCCAGTTGGTAATTTTAGCACTTTAAAAGAATGCTTTAATCAAAAATGAAAATTTGCTAAAAATGTACTTGGGCCAACTAAAATGTAGATGAGTTTGTTTCTTCATCAGTACAGAGTTTGAGAAATTTAACATTACATCACTTGTTCCTCAACGGATGCTCTGCAGTGAATGGGTGCCGTCAGAATAAGAGTCCAAACAGCTGATAAAAACATCACAAGTAATCCACACCACTCCAGTCCAGCAATTAACGTCTTGAGAAGCAAAAAGCTGCATGTTTGAAAGAAACAAATCCATCATTGAGACAATTAAACAATCACTTCTGGCCAAAATACCAGTCTATGATCTAAACTTAATGAGAGCTCAGGAGTAAATATAAAAATCGTTGTTTCCGTCTGTTGCTGCATCAAGAATTACAACCTGTACACACGGAGAAAGCTATACAATCCTCACTCCTCAATCCTGTGCTGTTGAGTATTCTGGGCTTGACCTCATCTCAGATGGTCAGAAATTGGGTTCATTTTTTTTTATCTCTTTTTTATTTTATTTATTTATTTATTAGTTTATTGTTTTTTTTTAAACTGAGAGAGCTATTGTGAGAAGCAAGATGACAAACTTCACAATGTCCTGTAATAGCAGCATGTCTAGTGTAATAAAAGAGGTGTTTTACTCGTAGATCTGTTTGTACTCTGTTTGTATCTTTCTCCCGTTGTGTTATCAGGGTGTTTGTGCTCAGTTTGAGCACCTGTCTCACTCGTCCCACTCCAGCGTTATCACAGGTTTATCCACCTGCATCCGCAAACCGCTCATGGCCACCTGTTCCCAGGACCGCTCAGTGCGCATCTGGAACTTTGAGACCAAGTAAGTTCAGCTCTGTTGAAGAGACAAGGTACTTTATTGTATCTAGTGAGCTTAAGACTGTGAGGCTTTTATTTTGGGTCTTTATGCTCTTGTAAATGTCTGTCAAAGCAGTATTTACTTTCTGAGAAAAGTATGTTTTGAGATAATGGTCGCTTTGCAGAAATATCCAGATCTAGAATTGTATAAATCGTGTCTTGGTAGATCTTACCACAAATTCCCAAAAATGCCTAAATCTTTTAATCCTACATTTATTATGGGTTTTCACACTTATTGGACGCCCAAATAAATGAACCCTTTTGAGAGATCCCCCTTACTAAAATATAAACCAGCTGTATATTTCTGTTTATAAAGACTTATTTATATTGTGAGTAAAAATAAATGAAAAATGTTATAAAGACAGCATTATTTATTAAAGAAATATGAGATTTCTCAAAACAGATTTTGATATTTTACTGTTAAAAACTAGAGATTTGAATAAAATAAATAGGGGTCAGTAAAATTTGTTTTTTTCTTTAATTTTATTTATTTGTTTGTTTTTTATCTTTCTTTTATTTAGTAAGGATACGTTAAATTGAAGTGGCAGAAAAGACCATTACATTTTAACAAAAGATTTATATTTTAAATAATTGTTGTTCTTTTGAAATTTCTACTTGTCAAAAAATCCTGTAAAAAAAAACATATCACAGTTTCCAGAAAAATATTAAGCAGCGCAACTGTTTTCAACAATAAGAAATGTTTCTTGAGCAGCAAATCAACATATGATTTATGAGGGATCATGTAACAAGTAATTTGATGAAAATTCAGCTTTGCATCACAGAAATAAATTACATTTTAAAATATATTAAAATAGAAATCAATTATTTAAAATTGCAGTATTATTTCACAATATTACTTTTTTAGGGTTCATTCACACAGAATGTGTCTTTGCGTCTAAAAACACAAGACGCAGAGCTCAGGAATGGCTTTTAAAAGAGCACAGGGTAGAACTCAAGGGTCTCGAGACACGTGATGCAATAACGACAATTATATTCAGTGACAGAGATATTTCTCTCCAAGCTCTTTTTTTAAGGAACAAGTTGTGATAATCACTTGAAGAAATTTAATATAATTCTGTGGGGTTATTTCTCTGCCACAATTCTGAGCGCAAAAGATTATATTTTGTGCGCGCAAAAGTGCATTTTGAGCGCGCGTGAACTAAGTTTTGTGGGGAAAATGTTCATCTCGCAGAGAAGAAAGTACTTTGAGCGCACGAAAATCTGTTTTGCATTTAAAATTAGTTTTTGAATGTGTGCAGAACTTCTCTTTTGCGCGTGCAACGTTTCACTAGCTTGCTCCCCTAATGCTCGCCCTCTGTGCTCTCTAAATGCTTTTAACTTTGGCGTCTTAAAAGCGCGGTGCTTATGTGCAAGGCGCTCCAAAAGACGGTCACGCACGTCTATAAAGCGCGTTTACATAAAAAAATCAATGGAAAAGTAGCGCATTGGAATAGAAAAACGGGTTCTGTGTGAATGGCCCCTTACTGTATTTTTGATCAAACAAATGGAAACTTGTTAAGAAAACTAGACTTCTTTCCAAAACACAAAACAATTACTGACTCCTAATTTAAAAACTTGAATGTTAGTGTATTTATTATTTTTACTGAACATATTTAATTGATATTTTGACAGCCTTAAAACATATTAAAATCCCATGAGTTCTGAGCTGTCAGGGCTTGTGTTGGATATTTCCAGTAGCGTGAGTGTGTGTTGTCCAGTGTTTTAGAGATGTATAAGGAGTTCCAGGAGGAAGCCTACAGCATAGCTCTTCACCCCACTGGACTCTACATCCTGGTGGGATTCTCAGACAAACTCCGTCTCATGACTCTGCTCATCGATGACATCAGGACTTTCAAGGAGTTCACTGTACGCAGCTGCCGTGAGGTGCGTCTCCACATTGCTCAACTTTACTAGTATCTTTTTATTTATGTATACAACATTGTTCTTGTATAAGCATGCCTATACATGTTGTGGATTGACTAATTGTGGTGGCTAATTTGTCCCCAGTGTGCGTTCAGCCACGGGGGCCACTTGTTTGCTGCTGTCAATGGAAACGTGATCAACATCTACTCCACTACCACATTTGAGGACGTCCTAAATCTCAAGGGACACAATGAAAAAGTATGTGTTCTGAAATTTAAAGGAAAGGTTCATCCAGAATCGAAAACTCTGTCATCTCTGTTCCAATGCTGTGTGTATGTATTTTGTGGAATACGATATCTTTAATGTGGGAATCCACTGCTCTAATTTAGCCTCCCTGAATAGTCTTTAAAAAGTGTCTATGTTATTGTGCTTCAGGTGCGGGCCATAGCGTTCAGCGCAGACGACAGTCGTCTTGTGTCATGTGGCATGGACGGGGCCGTGTATGAGTGGAATACTCTCACCGGTGCGCGAGAGTCTGAGAGCGTCCTCAAGACCTGCAGCTACACAGGAGTGACCATGTCCCCCGACGCAAAGACATTCTTCGCTGTCGGGACAGACTGCTCTCTGAAAGAAATCCAAGATTGCCAGGTGGGCACGTTCTCAGAAGACTCATTTGACATCTTAAAACCAAAGCCACTGGATTCTGATTGGTATAGATTTACTTTAATGCAAGTAATTTAAACACAGGGTTTTTAACTGGTTTTCAATATTTTGTGTATTTCAGAATTTATTGATGTGGTTAGAATGGATAGTTCAATAAACAGCCTATTTTATCATATAGTTTTCTTATTCATATGTTCACATTACTGTGTCACCATTCTGTACAGAGCATAAAATTATCATTAAAAATGTTTTAAATTCTCAATTTGCTAGTACTATGAATCCAGGACATGACAGAGGATGTAAAGTAGTTAACTAACTACAGACAAACACTAGTTTAGAGCAATGTTGTAATGTTTATTAAAGGAATATTATGGGTTCAATACATCTTAAGCTTAATCAACAGCATTTGTGGTAAAATGTTTTGTACCTCAAATATTTATTTCAACTTCTTGGTCATTTTCTTGGTAAAAAAAATAAAATAAAAAAATAAATAAAAGTATGTTAATGTTCTTGCTGCAGATCCTTAAGGAAGTGCGTACTGGTGATGTGGTTTGCACCACTGTTGCCATGTCTCGTTCAGGACGAGTGCTCTTCATTGGAACATCCATTGGGACTGTGAGAGCCTTCAAATACCCTCTACCCATCCAGAATGACTGGATAGAGTACCAGGCCCATGCTGGCCCTGTCACTAAGGTTTGTACTGCTAAAATTCATTGGAATGTGAGCTCCTAGTCAGAAGTCAAGCTTGTTTTTCATTCATATTTTTATGTCTTGTGTCCGTAGATGGTTATCACTTTTGATGACCAGTTCCTCATAACTGTCTCAGAAGACAGCTGTCTTTTTATCTGGAAAATCATTGACAAAGAGGGACAAGGGTTGAAAAGAGAAAAGGAATTAATATATGCAGAAGAGATCCTCATCACCAAATCAGACCTTGAGGAAAAGGTAATCTCAATCAATATTTTCCTTTGTGTTGGTCATTTTAAGCTTTATACAAAAAAATCAGCAAATTTTGTACTTTCTTGATTTATATTGTTATCCTTAAATTAAAATAAAAAAGCCAAATACTAAGCTCAGGTTTTTAGGTCTTCTTCAAATCAGTAACTGTGTTCTTTAACTATCTTAACATTGCATAAAACATGGAGTTTAAGAGAAATTTTAGGAAACATTTTTGGAAAAAATGAACACAGAACTGTCCTGCTGTGAACCACAAGAGCACCTTCAGCCTTTTTACATCTTGTGTTGAACCGTCCTGCAGAATAAAATAATGCTGGACCTGAACGCACGAGTGACAGAGCTCCAGGAGGAGAACAAGTACCAGCTCAGCCTCAGGGACATTGAATACAAGGAGAAGATCAATGAACTCACTGAAAAATGTATCCAACAGATCAATTCACTTAATGCTGAGAAAGAGGTCAGTGTCGAGAGATTCAAAATGAAAACCATTCTAATTTTGGAACACAATGGCTTATTAAACTTAAGATGTTTATTTTTTATTACAGGTCCTGAAAGCAGAGAAAGAAAAACAGCAAGCAGCCCATGTTAAAGCTCTCTCAGAAGTCTTAGAGAAACATGATAAAGAGCAGCAGGACATGGGTAAATAAAACATATTTAATTCATTTTTACAAACTGCGGTCACATTTGCTATCACTCTGCGGAATTTCTCCAAGTCGTCCTAATAGGAATCCTTGCAATCAGAGTGAAAATGTTCCCCAGACAGATTTTGTTGCTTGGTTTGTCAGCTGTGCTTTATAAAGTATATTGCTATGCTACGGACATTGGACATTCATTTACTTTTAATGATAAACCTTTACACTACTAGTTAAAGCTGTGGTTCTCAACATTTTAAACTCCAAGGCCCCCATTGTTCAACACAATATTAGAAGGCCACCTAAGATAGATTTTTCTGTAATGACAAAGATACTTGTTTTCAAACATTTTAATTTAAAGAAACTAGGAGTATATTAAAATAATTATCAAAATTACAGTTATTTACAATGTCTTTATTGGGATCACACTTTTTTATAAACAATTTATTTACATGACATTATCATTTATGATTACTGGATTTTTTTTAAAATGTTTAATTATGCACAAATAGCAGTTTCTGTTTGACAAAGCTAGAAAAAGTCATATACATTCTAGAAATTTTCATGACTTTTCCATGTGAAAATCATACTTTTAAAACATAGCAATAACAGTACACACTATACTGTATATACTGTACACATTAACCAAATTTCCCAAGACCACTGGAACAAATTAACATAAGAAATATGTCTTGTTTTATTTTTTTAAACCATTTTAAGCCATCTTGATACCCACTTTGCTAAGGCACGCTTGTCTGTCTCCAAGGGGTCCTGGCCCCTTGGTTGAGAATCACTGAGTTAAAGGTTTGAACACTTGACTTAATATTATTAGTTGACTCTTTCCCCGCCAGCATTTTTGAAAAAAGTTACCAGCCATCGCCAGTGATTTTGATGATTTTCATTAAAATTTGATGGAATACAGTATATTTTGCTGTATGAGTATTTTTATATGCAATACACCAAAATAAAGACCAAAGCCTCTACTTTTAAACAACAACAAAAAAAATCTGTTTTATTCTAGCTTAAAGCATTCTTTTTTATCAACGCTTGAATATAGGTAGGTTTTATAAAAATGTATAGTTTTGAGCAAAAAGGTGAGAAAATCACATTTTTATCAAAAACTGCATCTGGTTAATATTCAGTGCGATTATCAAAGCATAAATCCATTAAATCGCTTCCGTTAACACCTCCAAAGCTTGCACAGACATATACCACTTCCTGGATCATCATTTTACTCTGTAACATTATGCAGTTTTTATTTATATGTTGTCTATTATTACTGATGATTGCATTATTTTTAATATGCATCTGTTTACATAAGAGATCAATCGTTTCTCCGTCCTGTTCACAGTGTTTTTGTTCGGGAGGTTTTGTACTCATTCAGAAGATGTGTAATAGCGCCCCAGAGTGTTGTAAGAAGCTGTAAAAACTCATCTTTGGCGGGGAAGTGTTGTCTTCTAAAAGACAAGATAACTCGTCAATGGAGAGGAAAGTGTTAATATGGAACTGATATAAATTGTGCCTACATTTTTTTTTAATAAACAGAGATGTCATTTTGTTTGTAATGTAAACCTTTACTATCGTCAGAACCAGTCAGTACCGCTCTCAGCATTAGCCTATTGGGACTAACTGAAGCTGCTCTTCACAGAGTCAAGCAATAACCAGAAGCTCATGCTGGAATATGAGAAATACCAGGAGCTACAACTGAAGCTTCATAAAGTTCAGCAGGAATATGAGCAGCAGCTACACAGTGTGGAGGAGAGCAAGACCCGAGCCCTGGAGGAGATGATGCAGTCTTATGAGGCCAAGCTGGAGGAGAAGATGATGCTGGTCACCCAGGTAAAGTCAACTGCGAAACAAGTTACCAATGCTTAACAAAAAAAAATTAATTTACTCAGTCTCATGTTCCAAACCAGTATTACTTCTGTGAAACACAAAAGGAGACGCTGAATCATTTCATATTTCATATCATTACATATCTACCCCAGCAATGACAAAAAAAACCTTTGAAATTTTAGGTGTGATGACAGAATAATAATTTGAAAACAGAATATCTCATTCTTTTCTTTCCAACTTGCAGTATCAGGATGAAGTCCAGCAGAAGGTTCGGGAATTTGATGAATACATAAAGCAGGAAGAAGAGGATGCAGATATGGAAATCCATGAGATCCGCATGAAGTACGAGCAAAATCTTAAAGAAGAAAAAAAGGCCAACACTAGGCTCAAAGTGGAACTAGATACCACAACAAAGCAGGTGACTATAATTCATCAGTTTTGACTTCTTCACTTCAAATATACTATGTATAAACAATGACAAATGAATTGAGTTGAAGTTTATTTGTATAATGCTTTTTCATAATGCATATTGTTTCAGAAAATGTTTGTTTTAATGTTATAATTAGTAAGTATTTGCTATCAGCCAGAGACGAGTGTATCAGAGACGAGTAAATCTCTAGCTCCTTAAGTAGACTTGAAATCCTTGGTACGATCAAAATCAATCGTTTTATAACCTTATGAATAATAATAATAAGGAACAATTCACCAAAAATTCTAAAAATATACTCTCAGGCCATCCAAGAGTCCAAGTCAGTATGAGAGTCCACTGCATGTTTGTAATAAACAAATCCATCAATGGATTTGTTTTTAACTGCAAATCATTGCTTCAAAGTATGAGTCCAGTGGGGGGATATGATCATATTTTCTTGGCCGGGTAAGAATGCTAGCAACTGTAGCTTGTTTACTGAAGATTGAGGACAGTCACCTAGTAGTGTGTTGAAGTAATGCAGTAAATGCAGGGAGCTGAATCTTACGTTGCTTGTGTTGTGTCGTACAGTTTCATGTCCTGCAGAGGGAAATTGAAAACAGGAACTTGGAGATCGAGAAGCTGAAGCAGGAAGTGCAGAAGCTGCAGTCGGTGATCAAAGCACTAGAGAACGACATCACTGGGCTGAAGACTGCAATTCAGAAGAGAGATGGGATCATACAGGACAAGGTGAGAACATATGACGACATGAGGAAAACCAAGTCAAGTATTCCTGTTCATTTTACGACATTTAGCTGTCTGAGCAGTTATTGACAGATTTTAAAATGCAAAATTCACTCTATTGACTTCAGGATGATAGAATTGAAGTTCAGAAATGTTAACTCGTTAAGGTTTCATTCTGGCAGCACATGATTGAGGAATGTGCATTTGAAGTAAACATGGTCAATGAATGAATGTATTATGGATTGAAAATCAATCACAGAGCCTTAATTAGTTTAATTTATATGAGCAAAAACTGTTTTAGTATTGTCTCCATGCCATCTGACAGACTCCAGATCAGAAACATGAACTCAGAGTCAGTATATTTAAGTTTCAGCTACTAGGGAACAGTACATGAGAGTAAAATCTGTTCTGTCTCAACAGGAAAAGAGCATCTATGAGCTGAAAAAGAAGAATGACACACTTAACAAAACAATTGAAGTGATGGAGTTCAGGGCTGAATATATGGAAGAGCAGATTGAGCCAAAAGAGAACGAAATCCAAGATCTGAAGGAGCAGATGCTGGAGGTGGGACACGTTTTACTGCATATGTGCCATGTGTCATCCCTTCAAGCTGCCATGTTTTATTCAGCCCTTTTGTGCACTATATTGCTGCATCATCAAACCTAAAAAGTAACATTCATTAATAACAAAAACATATATCATTCATAATAACTGAATGTCTCACAGAACATAGTCACATACAGTATGTAAATAAAATCGCTTTACATAAACGAGATGAGTGTTATGAACACAGTGTGATAAAAGATGTGTGTTTCAGATGGAGGGAGAGTTGAAGGAGTTCCATAAGACGAACACACAGTTGGAGCTGAAAATTGCTGAACTGAACTTAAAATTGAAAACCAAAGACAAAGAAATGCACAAAGAAATGAGGAAGGTTAGTATGTGTTCTGCACTGGACATCTTCAGGGTTCACACCGGCAGTCATTTACACCAGCACAACAGGTCTCCATGTCACTGCGCTGACGATTTCAAGTAGGGGGAAGTTGTGGTTGTGGGTTCGAGTCTCGGGCCGGTAATACCACGACTGAGGTGACCTTGAGCAAGGCACCGAACCCCCAACTGCTCCGGTTGTGTGTTCACGGTGTGTGTGTCTTCACTGCTGTGTGTGTGCACTTTGGATGGGTTAAATGCAGAGCATGAATTCTGAGTATGGGTCACCATACTCGGCTGTATGTCACTTCACTTCACTTCACTTTGCTACTCGAGAGATTAAAGAGCATTCATTCAATTTGGAACCTTCTGTCATCACAATTACTAAGTTATCATAGATACTACCCATGTATATTTTCTACTTTTAATATTTCCTTTAAAGGAATAGTTAACCCAAAAATGAAAAATTGCTGAAAATGTACTCATCCTCAGGCCATTTAAGATGTAGTTTGTTTCTTCATTGGAACAGATTTGGAGAAATGTAGCATTACATCACTTACCTACCAGTGGATCCACTGCAGTGAATGGGTGCCGTCAGAATGAGAGTCCAAACAGCTGATAAAAACATCACAATAATCCACAAGTAATCCACACCACTCCGGTCCATCAGTTAATATCATGTTAAGTTAAAAGATGTGTGTTTATAAGAAACAAATTAATTGAGACGTTTTTAACTTCAAACTGTGAAGTTTCAAACCAGCTAAAATGCTAGCTCTTTATCCATAATATTGCCTTCCCCAGTGAAAAAGTCAGTTCGTCTGAATCAGGAGAGAAATATGCACCATTTCCAAGCAAAAAAAGTCTAAAACAGTTCTAAACAAATATGTTAGTGGATTTCAATGTGAGTGGACAATGGGTGAATTTTTTAAGTGTTATTATGGATTATGGACTCTTAATAAGTCCTAATGAGAAATTTGATTCTTATAAACACTGCTTTTCACTTCACAAGATATTAATTGATGGACTGGAGTGGTGTGGATTACTTGTGGATTATTATGATGTTTTTATCAGTTGATTGGACTCTCATTCTGACGGCACCCATTCACTGCATCTATTGGTGAGCAAGTGATGTAATGTTAAATTTCTCCAATTCTGTACTGATGAAGAAACAAACTTATATACATCTTGCATGGTCTGAGTTTGAGTAAATTTTTCATTAAATAATTTAATAATTAAAAAAAGATAAAAATCCTACAAACTAAAATTAGCTGTGTTAAATACAAGAGTATTTAGCAACAAATTATGTATGTTATACATTATAATGTACAGTACGAAAAATTGGGAAATATTAAAAAGCATTCTTTTTAAGATATACTTTTTAGGTTACATTTAACAGTATTTATTTATTTATTTGTTTGTTTGTTGCTTTTTGTTTATTGTTTTTAATTGACATTTAAATACCATTACCCTAGTTTGACTATATTTCTTAGACAATGTATTGCTTTTTGTTTTTTTTTTTAGTTTGAGGTTTTTGTGTTTATGTTTAAGAGATTTATATATTTTCTTTACAATTTTTTGGATTTCATTGAGTGGCCTGATGTGTTAAAGGAACACATTCGAGAGCTCTATAAATGCTACGTTGAGTCATCAGATGTGGTAAGATCAATACATTTAGATAATTATTCGTGCTGTTTTGATTTCCAGTGAATGCTTGTGTGGTGTGTGACTGTAGGTAGAGAAAGTGGCAGTGGACACAGATACCCAGAAGGAAAACCACAGACAGAGGGAGCACTACGAAAAGATTATCACCACACTGAAGAACCAGCTCACCAGAGACACAAACGTCCTCCAGGCCAACAATACAAAGCTAATGAAGGTGAGAGAAACAAATAACAGTGTGCAGTTAATGTGGAAATTAGTATCTTTAGTCTGACATTAGGACATGTGCAAGTAGAAGAATAGTACTTCTACTGTAGCCTATCACTTTCCTCTGGTTTAGTAGATATAATTTAACAGTAAATTAGACAGTAAATGTCTAAATGGATTGATTTTACTGATTTTTTAAACACCTGAAGAAATGAATAGTACTTATAGTACCTATTAGATTATGCAAAGTCATAGGAGATAAAGATTCCAGTATATCAGTATCCAAAGGTTTTTTTATTCATACTATGAAGGGAGGAGATGGAAGCAGTACTTTGAGTGTTTCACATTCAGTATTCCTTCAATCACTGCGTCTGTTTGTGAGAAAGATCTCACATCTGTCATCTGTGTCCAGGACAACGTCATTCTTATGAAAGAGATCAACGATCTGCGTCAGGAGCTGCGCACTGTCCGTATGCAGCTGCACAACTATGACAGTCAAAGCAGCTTTAACAAGAGCTCTGCAAACACGAGAGGTGACCAATGTGAAATCTATGGGTTTTGAATAAACCTGGATAAACATGGACCATGATATCATTGGTGTTCATGTTGGAGGTTCTCAGCTGCATTTCTTTCATGCTTCAGGTGCAGCTTCAGCAGGGAGGAACGGCTTGATGACGAAGCAGAGTTTAGAAGAAGCAGAGAAGATCATCCAGTTTCAGCGACTGGAGATCCAGAGGCTCAAGCAGGAGATTAACGGCCAGATGCCTTCATCCAGAACCAAACTACCACCACTCACCAACTGAATGCACCTCTTGTGCTTCATGCATGAATAAAGTGTCAAATATAAGTCATAGATTCTTTATGAATCAGTGATGAACAGAATACAGAATATTACCTCCAGAGTGCTGACAAATTACACAGAACATGAGCAATTTCTAAATGATCAGCAATTAATATTAAAAGAGAGTAATGCAGAAAGTAATGCAGTTTAAAAACAAATACAAATAGAAATTAATTTGTAAAACCATGGTACACTTACAGTATCTCCTAAATTTTATATAATTAGATTGCACAGAAATCTGTGATTTCCTAAATGATTATACATCATTAAAGAGTACCTTGAATTTTATCAATCCTAATGCATATTTGTCAGGCATGAGTGGATATTGCTGTCCAATTAAAAAGACAATGGCCTATAACATTATATTTGCATTGTTCTTTTTGCTTGTACTTTTTGTTGTAAAAGTCACTAAAAGTTATTTTCAAACAAAACTGACTTTGTGGAGTTCAGTGGTCTTTTATTTTTCTATGATGAACGATGCTTTGCTGCCCTGTTTTATCCTGCATACTTTTATACGATAAGATTGAAAATTAATAAGCTGACATGATAAAATAACAAACCTTTGGAAGTTTTGATTTTTGCTTTTTGTTTAGTATTTCGATACTTAATACTGAATCCATATTTGTTCAGATTGTTCTGTACTACATGCGTGTAATGGCGTCATAATGGACAGATTGAGCTGCAGTTACAGTGGATGTTCATTTTATTGTTCCTGAACGTTCTACTAATGTTATAACGTCATAACAGTGCTGTAGTCTACTTCTCTTGTGCAACTGGGATGAACAATGAAGGTAAAACTTTCCAGAAATACATAAAATCAATTTATGTTTAAATGAATATCACAAAACATATTACTGAAACTTATCCGTTCCTTGTTGACTCTCTCGGCCTACATGACACCATTTGAGCTGCTGGACCACACTGATGAATGTGAGAAGAAGAGTCATGTGACAGGAAACAAATAAAAGGTAGTTACAGTTTGCTTGTACTACATTCTAGTAATACGTAATTGTAATAACCCAATAAAATCGGACCACATAAAATCATTGCTATTATTTAATCAAATTGCATTTGCTATTACTCAAAAAAAAAAAAGTTTGACAGTGATTTCTGAGCATCACAAAGCTGAAAATTTTGAAAACCTGACCAAACCCTATACTTTCTTCAAGATATATAAATACTCAACATTAGCAAAACTGAACTGTGGTGACAAACATCATAAGCCAGTTTCTGCAAAATTGCAAACAATTACACATTGATTCATTTCCTATAATGTGCACAATATTTTTAAATTGACTATGACTGTCAACTTTTGACATGAGTTAGCACTTGTTAATCTATATCAGTTCATATATTATCCTGTATGAAGGAGGTTTTTGAAGAATAGCGAGCCACACATGCTGTTCTGGACAATCAGCACATATAAACTCTGAGAAGAGGAGCTCTATTGTTGCAGAAGCGAAGTAAACTTATGTCATGTGAATGACACCATCCTTACAGTCACAAAAAGTCCATTATGCTGAAGGCGTGACATCAGAGATACACTTGGTGGGATGTCCCTCCAGTTGGCCTATTGTTTTTCCCACAATGCCTTGAAAGACATCCTTGCTTTTCTGTGTCAGTCATTCTGGCTGCTAGGCGTGCACATGTATGAGAGTGAGCGTTTGTGTGTGTTCTCCGTTTGCGGACATGCTGTTTAGTGTCACAAAGAAGACAATGAGAAACCTTTTATTGTCCTGGTGGAATGTGGCAGAAGAAGACAACGGGGGAGCATGTCATCATCCCAAGTGCTTGGCACCAGTGTCCAGTCGGCTTGCACCATGACACACCACAGCATGAGAGAGACAGGTAAACAAAAAGACAGAAAGAAAGAGAGAGAGACGTGACAGTAAACAGTCCTGCACTGCTGCAAAGATAAAGGAGTTTGAGGATGGTAGGATGGTGTGTTTCTTTAAAAAATTACCTTTTTAAATCAGGACCATCTTTTCCACAGGAACGAATGACTGCTGTTCGGGACACATGATCACACTTCACACAGTTTGAGTCTGAATCAAGGATCAGAAACATGCACTGACGAAAGGTGAGGAAACTTTATTAGTTGCAACTACTTTATATACCATTAGTTATAACTACTTTATGCAAATGTGATGATAGCTTTTATTGTATTGTCTATGCTGAAAAACTGTTTTAATGGAATAAACTAATTTAAGTAATTTAGGCATAGGTGATATTGTTTAATAAAGGTTGGGTTGCACACACTAAAGCATTAATATAGCTTTGATGCATAACTGTTTTGCTAAAGTAGGTTGAGATGTTACAGATACACTGAGAACTGACAGTGTCACTTCACAAGCTTGTGATTTTGTGAAGATTGTGCAGGAACAGCACCTAAGTTCTCTTATAATTTAGGATTGCTATGATTCTTTTAATAAAAAAAAGCTCCTTGAATCAGTCTGATAAATCCTGCGCTTAATCAAAGTGGTAACTAAATCATCTGACTCCGTTAATGAACTGCAAGTTATTATGTGATATGATATGTCTTGAAATACAGCAAGTTTTGAGTACTTAAAGTTTGGAAAAGTCAGTTTTATTACTGACAGGCTGTTGATAATGTGTAGTGAAAATAACACATTTGCAATTAGAGCTTTCATTTTTTCGTATTAATTATATTTTGAATATTATTATTTTTTTTTAAATGCATATCACCTTTTTTTTTGCCAGTGTTTCTTTTTCAGATATTTTTACACAAATGCAATGTAAAATTCAAATTATATTTTTTTTTTTTCCCAAAATGATAACTGGATGCCATTCTCTAAATTAAAAAAGTCATTTGACAACAGTGAAGCATACTATTGTTTAAAATGTTAAACATGTAAATATGCATGATTTACTTAGGCCTACTATTTGTAAAGAGTAAGGTAAACACACATACTGTAGATTATTCAATTCCAGAGTATTCCATTTCAAACATGGTCCTTGTTTTAGTGAAAACCATTCAAAAGAACCAAGTATTATGGTTTTGTTTTATTTGTGATTTTTTTTTTTTTGTACTAGGTTTGTTTTGTTTTGTCTGCTGTGAAGAGTTCAAATATGAACTCAAATATGAAAAGTGATCAGTCACATGGCATCTATGGCTCAGTTGATTGGTTCAAATAAATGAGAGCCTGTACAGCAAAGATGGCAGCATGCAATTTGTATTCATCTTGAGGAATGCATGTGCCATTTGCCTTTGACATGAATGGAATGTGCAGTAGCTAACATGAAAGAACAATAAATAATACTTTAACAGCATTTTTAATGTTAATGTCTACATGTACGTTTTAACCATAGACTGTATAGAAACATGGACGTAGTGTCTGTGACGTCACCCGTAGTTTCCTGAAGAGCGTTTTTGAAGCTCAAAGTGGGCGGAGCGGGCCGTCGCCATTATGGCAGCGCGTCGTCACTCCTGGATAATCAAAAATGGGCAAAAAGGCGGGAGCTGGTTGCTGAAGTCACGCCCACCAAGCTCAACAGCGGTGACAGCAGCGGCAATCCACCTGTCACTCAAGTGGCCATGCCCTTAATTATGCAGAACTTTAAGGCTTAATATAATTTAAACGGATGAGCTATAAAAAAAAATTCACCCCCCTCACAGTTGTCATGAAGGGCAAAATTTGCTATATAGAGCAAAACCACTTTTTAAACCAGGCTGTAAACATGTTTTTTTCTGCTGTAAAGTTGGGCATTTTAACATGGGGAGTCTATGGGACTGACTGCCTTTTGCAGCCAGCCTCAAGCGGCCAGTCGATGAATTACAGTTAAAGTCACTTCCATGAGAGAGAGCGGGAGGTTGTCGCTTGGTTTTAACATTTAAACTTGCATAAATTAACATTAGTTGATGTATAAAAAAAAACAAATCAAGAATTAATACTTGTAAATTAACATTATTCTATTTTAATCTTGTAAACATGTTGTTCAAAAGTTTCCTTAAAGTGCAATTTTTACATGACTTATCCCATAAAAATTAGTTCTGTTTTTAATTTAGGTTGATATAGTGATGCTAAATATATATATATTTTTTTTAATTTGAAGAGAACCAGTAAATTTAGATGTTACCATAACTAATGTCAATGCATTGAACCTTTTTAGGAAGTGTTATTCATTTTAAAATGTGTTGTTTTGAAGCAATACACACCCCAGACGACTGCAGCATCTGAGAGACCCTGGAGATGGAGCTTCTCCCCCTGAGTGTGATGAGTCCCGGAGCGCCCCTTCGTCTGCAAGCAGACCCTTTGTGGCTCCAGCGCCAAGCTGTGGAGGAGCAGGTGGAGCTGTGGTGGTTCAACGAGCCGCACGTGTCTCTCCTGTGCTACTGTTTTTCAGTGGCCATGGTTCTGAGCCTGGGCTTAGCCGGCGTGGGGCTCCTCTCGACCGCCTCCTCCGCCGCGGGGCCCTCGGTGCTGTGGCGCTTGGGCGTAGGTTCCACTCTCTGTCTCCTGGCACTGGTGGTCCTCATGAAGCAGCTGCTCAGCTCTGCAGTGCAAGACATGGGCTGCATACGCAGCCGCAGGCGCATCGAGCAGCTGCGCAGTGGAGGAACGGTGGATCCCGTGCTGTTGCTCTTCACTGGTTTGGCACTGGTGGTGTGTGGGACTACACTGCTCAGTCTCACTCAGCTGGACATGCTGCTCTCTGGCGTGACCCTCCTGGCCAGTGGGGGCGCTGTGGTCCTAGGTGTGATGGCGTATGGTGTGATGGTTTATGTGCAAGGAAGGAGAAACATGAGAAGGCGAAGACGACGAAGGGTGAGAGTGTATACAGTGACGAGGCAAAGGAACCGACCATGGAGGGATTCAACTTCCAGTCAGTCGAATTTGTTGTGAAAGAAGAACCGAGAATTCCATTTGTCTCTAGTTCCTACATGATATTAAGACCTATTTGCACAAACTGGTGTGTAAAACACAATAAAGGAGCTTCAGTGGTGTTTATTTTACACTGTTGTACCTGCAGTTTGGCTAGAAGACATCTTTAGTGACAATCAGACGCCTCCAAATCAAATGCTTTCATTGCCATTTTACGTATCGTCTTATGTGCACCAGGCGATGGAACTTATAGTTGGAAGTCAAAATGATCAAGTAGGAATATTCCATATGGAAATTAATCTTGAATTGAATACCTGGATTTGCCAAATTGCGCCTTGTACAACAAAGTTCACTCCTTTGAATACCATATCCCAGAATGCAGTGCGTTCAACTTCACCATGCATTTCAAATCTGATGAATGAACAGAAACTTCTAGCACACTGGTATCCAACTTACAGTTTTCTGTGGCAAAAAGTAAGCATAGTATGCTATTCCAAAGTCAGACTGTCTTGACTTGAAGTGAAGTTGTTGACTTGAAGTCTCTTGTTCTACACAGCTGTCTACAGGTGGCGCCAAAAACTGGCAACAGTTAATTCTATACACATTCCAGAGTAGTTATTACACTATATGTTTTGAATGACCAGTACATTAAGTATGCACAATTTGCTAAATAAATCTATGATAGAGCTGCATTAAATGTAAGTGGTATATGTGTAATGTAGTAAACTGTAATGAGCTCTTCATAACTGTATTAATTCACCTAAACTAAAAAAATAAATAAAAAGTGCTAATTTTATGCTGTAAGTAGTGAAATATATGTACATAAGCATGTTTGTTCAATTATTAAGTGTGGTATTTTTTTCATTCGCTGGAGAGCTGAACACACCTACATTGCAAGTTACTTTTTTTTTTTAAGACAGGCTTTTAGACATTTAGGAATATATTCAAAGAAAAAGCCACACTGGCTAATAAGAAGAAAAGATTGCATGGTTATCAATTATTATGGATGGATTAATTTTCATAAGTTTGAGTTGTTGAGCTATTGCGGGAACTGTGATCATAAGAAAACAAATGTGTGCATATATATAATTGAATGTCAAATTAATATTAAGGGTTCATATCCAAGTTAAGTTCAATCAACAGCATTTGTGGCATTATATTTATTAGCAAAAAAATAATGATCATTTATATTTAAAAAATTGAGGTTATTTTGAGAGACTTACAATGGAAATTATCTGAGCCCATTTTTGGAGGATTTGAGAACAAATGTTAAGTTTATAATTTTACTAAAATAATTGTTTTCATTCTTCTTTTTCTTTTTTTAAAAGTTGTTTAAACCATATTTTTTACAGTAATTTGATTGTTTCAGGTGTAACAAAATTTTTTTGGGGGAAAGAGAGTAAAGTAACTACACCACTAAATCTAACCATCAGTTAGGCATAAGCAGAAAGGTTATTGATTTTTTTGTTTATGGATTGGCTCCATTCATTTCCATTGTACTGTAAGTGCCTCTGTAACCCAGATTTAAGATGCGATATAAATGCCGAAGATTGAACTTAACTTTTACTAAAACCAGAATATTCCTTCAAAGACTTCTTTGGACTTCTTCTAATCTTTGATGAACAAACGTTCTGAAGAACATCATCTATCAGAAATACAAATGTCCAAACTGTTATAATGATTCCAGACTTTATATTCCTAGTGGGGACATCAGTTTATGTATATAGTGTCTGGAATGAGCAGTTCATCATCACTATCTTCAGTATCTTCCTGCTGGATTTCCTCTTCCTCGGCTTTCTCTCTCTCGTTTGCCTGGATGTAGTTGTCCTCGATGAAGCCATCATCATCATCATCTGAACTTTCTCTCCTCCAGATCAATCTGCCCCTCATGTCACGCACTGGGATCTCTCTCTCCAGATCTCCAGCTTGGCCGAACTGACTGGCCGTTTCTCCCTCCAGTAATAAAGCGTGACTGTTTCTGGTCAGGCACCATCGGAAGAAGCGGTACCTCACGCTCAGTGCTATCAGGAGGCCGATAGAAAGCACCGCTGTCAGAGCACCGAGCACAGTGGGCCAGGTGGAGTGGACTTCAGCGATTCCCGGTGAGTCTGAGGATGGCAAAAGTGATTTTAGTAAATTAATAATGCTTATTAATTGACACACGCAATAATAAGTGAATTTGAATAAAGTAATGCATGATTTATGTTTGATATGACTAAAGTGTTTAATTAGATACTGTTCTCATCAGCATTCACTTAATTATCAAAACATATTTCATATATGCTAATGGACATTAAATTGATGCACTAACCGTTTTGTCCATCTGAAGTACTTTTCATTGAAAGTTCTGATGAAACAGTTGATTGGTCTTCTTGAGGAGTCAGACATTCATGTGCAGACATTGTCATAACCAAATATGTGATCAGAACCGTATTAACTCTGTGGTGTATGTTTCCCATGATGACCTGTCTATAAGAGAGAATATTTTTATGATTTTTTTTTCATCTGTAAATCATATCACAGTCCTGTCATATTGCTTAAAAAGCAAATAGTTTCCTAGTATGGACTAACATGATTAAAGTCAAAGCAATACATTTTGTTTAAATACAGTAGGTCAGTTAAGCAACAGCGTGGTGGAAGTACATTAATAACAGTCCTTTTGAGACACAGAATATACAAAACCTTACTCAATAATAATGTTATGTCATCTTAACACATCTGTAGTATTAAGGCTTAAATACAAGGATGTGGTGAGCAGTGTAAAGCAATGCAACAGTCATATGACTCTCATCTGATCAGCTGAAAAGAGAAATAGTCAAAACCCACTGAAATAACAGTAAAATAAACAGTAATGTTTTTATACATACCCGTTGCTTGGTACAATCCAATATTCCAGTGTTTTTTATAATTTTTTCATTATCATGTTTACAGTGTGGAGTGCATCACAATGGAAGCATCTTGAGCAAAGGTTGAAAGAGGTGTAACTCTTCATCTGGGTTAACAGGTAATTTTTATGACCTGTTAACTCATTTCCGTGTGTCTTTGCAGGTATCAGCAGATCCGCACTGGACGCTTAAAAACTGTTTATGAACTGTTTTGTTTCACCCTGTGCAACATCTTCCCTTCCTTTGTGAAAAAGGAATAATACGCCTATACTTTAAATGAATATACTGCAAACTGATGCTTAACTTCATGCTTGTTACAAAAAAAAAAGAATATTCTGTCATCATTTACTCAGATCCTTTAACCCTCCCTCATATCTAAACTTAACAACTACCTTACTAATAAGCAGCAAATTTGAAGTTTATTGAGTCAAAAGTCATAGTTAATAGTTAGCTAATAGTGAGAATTGGTCCCCAAACTAAAGTGTGAGCTATTCTTCTTTCAGGATTCTTCACTTTGTGTATCAGCATGCGAAATACTGAATTAAATTGAATTCAGAGAAGTAGGAGAGATGAGGTCACGGCACAATTTTCAAAATTGTGCTATTTCAGTAACACAATACCTCAAAAAAATATATATATAAAAAATAAACATAAATGTACCAAAAAGTTGAGAAACAAGGCTAAATGTAAACTTTCAATGCATTCATTTTACTTTCATGTTTAAATACAATGTACACAAATTATTTTTTGTTTAATTGAGTTGGTGACATAATCAAAAATAAGATGTCAAATAAATAAATAAGTACATTTTCCTTTTTGTATACTGTATCCATAATAACTCCAACAGGTGAATTAAAAAAATATTTATATATGTGATATATTATCTTAACATTCATGCTGATTGTCTAGCATTTCTGCAGCTTTGCTAATTCAGAAATACTGTTGCACACAGACACGAGTTCCAAAACTGAAGAGACAATTTACAAACCACTGATGCTTGGCGCACTCTACATTTATTGCTTTTTCTCTATCACATATTTAAGTAATACACTTGATTTAGGTTATTTGAAAGCTTTAATACTTCCGTTTCACCTGTGAAAACTGCTTTGAAATTCAACATTGTGTTACAGTAGGTTCTTTACGACCTTTAGCGGCTCTCCTCTCTACTGGGGTTTTAAAATTTACCCATTTGTCTGATAATCAAATTGTTTTTCATGATTTTTTGAGTGCATACATTTTACCTTTCTTACTTTTCTTACATTTTCAAAATATGCATTACAGCAAGTGGTAACAGTTTATTTTAAGGTGTCCTACACGTTACATGTTTCCTCCTATAAAAACAATTAGGCTAATTATGCATAATTACATGCAAATAACCCTAAGCCAAACCCTAATCCTAACCGTACATGTAGTTAATTATTATTACTCGGTACTTAAATGTATAATTACACAGAAAGAATTAACGAAATTAATAATTATACATTGTATATGTTAATAATTATAAACAAATTAATATGGCAAATATAACTTATATTAGAACATGGTTGCAATGTTTATCTAGGCTATACTGTTATAACTATTTATAAAGGAACCTTTAAGATAACTAATTTGAACTCTTTTAATAATACTATCTTTTTTTCATTGTCTTTGAGTTGAATGTATAAAGCTGTTTTCAAATGTTATCATTTCGCAATCTGTTTTATTTCTTTATTTACTGAATAACATGTTCAAAAATGAGTTATGGTGGACAACTGTGTAACAGGATTTTGTTTCAGTCTGGTCTGAACTGATGAGGTGAAACAGATACCATTACAAATGATGCTTGCAATTAACTTTGTTCAGCGACATTTCACATTTGGTTTAAGTCAGGTCATTGATAAATCTGTGTTTTGTCATGTCAGATGTTTTCATATCACACACAGTCAGTGAAGAGAGAGGTCTCTTTTGTGTTATAATAAGGTCATCTCATTTTCCCCGTTGTCAGGTTGATACATCAGACATCACAAGACACTCCCGGCATGTTTTGCTCTCTTTATATTAATTTTATTATGGAATACATGTACAATACCACCAATATCATAACTGTACAAGGTTCAGTTACTCTTTACATGCTACATTTGAGACTTACAGAAACAAAAGAACTTAGAACACTTAGAAAAATAAAGTAAATGGAAGAGAAAGCACAGCATTAATGATCTTCTGAGAGCGTAGATGCACCTCTGCTGATTCTGACCCACTAGAAATCATTATAGATCACTGTTACGACCCTGTCTAGGGTAAGGCTCCAACATAAACTGAGATTAACCATCTACGATCCTTTGTACATTTATTTACAGAACCACAGAGTAAAAGCACAACTTCAGGGGTGAGCAAAGGCCAAAACAACAAACACCAAGTCAGCTCCTAACAGAGAACACTAAATTCCCTAACAAAAGAAAAACTAAATAAAAATACAATATGCTACCCTAACTCCCTATCTAATGAAAAACAGGAGAAAACAATATTTGCAAAAGAAAATAGCACTCACCCCCTACAGCCTCTAAGTGTGAAAAGAGAGTATTTACAATGTTTTACAAAATATAAAAAATGGAAAATGAGATTGACAACACCTTATCAACTCAAAATCCACACTGCACACAATAGGCAGATCAACAGGCCTCAAGAGCATCAACACCCTGTAGCAAACACACAACAGCAAATGTACAATGGAACAACAGGAAATCACAAGTTGAGCAGAGCTCTCTCCTCAGGCACAGCAGATCCTTTTATTGCTGCTCCTTGGTCCCATTAGCACCAATCAGATCTGGAGATCACTTTGGTAGGATCCAACCCTGTGAGCGAGAGAGAGAGAAAACAAGAAAGCGAAAGAACCAGCAAAGCAAGACACACACTATATGTCTCAAGACGTAACAATCACTTATGAAAAATAAGAAGAGGTACTATTTCCTGACTAAATTAGTGATATCAAATAGAAATAAGTTTTTGATTGGATAGGCTATCTCATTGTTCTAAGAGTAACCTTAGTAATCTTGCCTTTATGTGAACATATAATACCTGTCCTATTGTACATTGTGTACATTGTACAAGCAGAAGTTCAGTGCAACCTCTGAAATATCAAGAAATATGGGGGAATATGACTATATAAACTGTTTTTGGGAGACATTTAACACCAAAATGAGTCCATTAAATTTTTTGAGGTAATTAAAAAACTTTATTTTTATGAAAATAAAGCATCAAAACAAAATTCTCATTATCCTAATGCATTTAACATTTCAGGAATTTTTTATTTATTTTTATTTTTTAATTTCCATTATTCTCAAAGGCAATTTTCATTACTGCAATTCTATTGTTTTCTTTTTTAATACTGTGGTACAATGATTTATTTAATTAAATACTTCAAAAACTTAAGGTAGTAAAACAAATACCATAATAATACACTGTAAAAAAAAAAAAAAAAAAAAAAAAAATGGTAAAATATACTGGTAGTTTTCTGCCAGGACATTTTTATTAACTTTTTATGCTTTGCAATTTGAACAATATATAATTCATTTTCTTCATTCATTAATTCTTTTTTTTTTTTTTGCATTATATTAATATAGATTCACTTGAAATAATGTCACAATGCAAAAAAAAAAGGCCTTTATTTCTTTCTCTTTTTTATTTTATTTTATTTATTTACTTTTTTGTGCAATTTTGTATAATTATTTTAATACCCATAGGTATGCAGTTTATTCATTTGAGGCATCCATTTAACAACCCTTTCACACATTTCCCCTGAATCAACATCATGTGAAATTATCATTATAAATGATCCCAGCATGTTGTGATTGGCACAGCCTGCATTTCCTGTCTTGAACTTGTGTGCAGGTGCAGACTGAGTTATTAAATGGACTTAGATACTGTTTCCCATAATCCACTGGAGGGTGCAAAATCACATACACATACCTGTAACTACTGACAGAGCCACAGCAACCCATGTCCACATTGGCCAAATCTGTCTAAACCCCCTGCTGTGTAACATCTACACTGAGGCATGTCACTTGCTTCATTTTTATGTTTTTGCCCTGTTTTATTACATGAAACAATCCCCTTTCCAATTGTTCAGAGATCTTTAATCCATCTTCAGATCGGCTTAATGCAGTGCGGCTCTAATAGGATCGCTGGTATTAACCTCTGGGACAATACCGCCAGCTGTCCCAGAGCCCCCTATTGGCCAGGCTGAAGTACAGGGTAAGGGGGTGTGATGGGGCAGAACGAAGAGAGACTGAGAGAGAGAGAGAGAGGAGGGTAATGTGTTAGTGACTGAAAAGGGTGATGGGCTTTTGTAGTGACCAATGGTGGATTGACAAGTGTTTTTTCTCGGAGGGACATTCAATACCATCATTACTACCTTCCTAATTTACTCCTTCGTTCTCTACATGTCTGTTTCTTTTTGCCCCCTCGGGACGTTTGTGCACTCAGGTCAGGGTGTTTGTATGGCTAATTGATCGGGCAGTAGACGTGGACGTGTCACCATGGCTCTGGGTGCGGTGTGGAGCCGCATTAAAAATGTGTGCCAACAGAACGGCCTCCTCATCTTGTCAGTATTGGCCGTGGTTATCGGATGCCTGCTGGGCTTCTTTCTGCGCTCCAAACACCTCTCTGAGCAGGTTAGTTTTGGTTTTCCGCACCTCCTGAACCAATAAGAGTCAGTGTTTCCATCTTTCCTGCAGTGTCTCAACTTTCCTTCCATCTGACATTAGTTAATGGCAGATATTAATTGTATAGCTAAAGTGACAGCAGCTGGAGATACAGGTAGCTGGTATTCTTATTGACATGATGCATTAAAAGACACACATACAATCAACTGAATATGCCCTTTCTTTAATTAGTATGTTTTTAATTCCTGGAGTAGAAAAAAAGCAAAAGTAGTTATTCACTGAATTCTCTGAATTAGAATATAAAAAAAAAAAGAATTCACTGCTTAAAATACTAAAACTTTTGTCCACCAAATCAAAGTCATGTGGTGCAACCAACAAGCAGACAAATAAACAAGACAGGAAATGATTTCCTGACTGTGTGTCAAGGTCAATAAGTTTCTTAAACTATCAAATCTGTACTTTTTATGACAAGACAAGGTTAGCTCAGGTTGTAAAATGTCACGCGGTGCAACACCACAAAATATATTGATATTTGTCAATTAATAACTCGTGCTATTTATATGAAAAAAAAAACTTTTACCTTGAAAAAAGATGTACTGCATTTAAAAACTTTTAAATTAATTATTAAGAAGTGTACACTCAAATGCATTCAGTTGTTTACTTGATGGTTACACCAAATGACATTGTAATGGATTTTTTTTGTTGAAAATGGTATAAAAGTTTTTCAAAACCAAACTAAACCAATGTGACTGCAAAGTGGAAAAAGTGTTTTAAATTAGATTAATAAAAGATTTTCCTTTGCTTTAGAATGGACATTTTTTTATATAAAAAATATTTATTTACAACTTCGATTTTTTTTTTACAGTGCATAAAATATCAGATAACTAAACATTTGACAATAATCTGTCTACAGCACTGAGTGTTCACTAGCTGTTTCATTGATTAAGTGAGATGTGCTCTCTGTCATTATGACATGAGTAAAGCAGGCATCTAGTGACCCAGAGGATTATCAGTCAATCATCTGAAACGTTAAAGCACTATTGCAGTAAGTGACTGCTTAACTGCATCAATCATCCATAGTAAAAAAAAAATAATAATAATAATAACTTGGTCAGAATCTGGTAATACCTAAAAAGTCAAATGTGATAAGTTGATAATCAAATTTGACAAGTGATTATTTAATTGAGTTGAAGTTTGTCACTATATTTTCCATCAGTTATTATGTTTAGCAGTAAGCTTTGGCATCCCTGTCCGTTTAGATTACGCCACATGGCAGCTTTACAGACTTTACATGGCCCAAGTCAGGGATGCCAGTGACAGATGTAGGGGCTCGGTGCCAGCTGTGTTAGCATTAGCACGTGGCACAGGAGTGCCAGAGATGCACAGCCATTTGTCAGCATCGATCATGATGCTGCTTAGACAACGGCCCTGATCTAAGCTCCATATCCCTGCCCCCTCCTTAATGCTGGCCTGTAAGCGCTTTAACACCAGCATCATGACTCTCAGCTCCCTTCAAACACAATATGGTCTTCAATAAGTCTTTCTCTTGCTTAAAGGCTCTTCTTCAGCAACTTTTTTGGCCTGCAGTATAAGGTTATCTTGAACTTGAAGAAACATGATGATATTGGACAATTTGGATTATGATAGAACTGTATTTTCATGAACTAATGATGAAATTAACAGGACTGTAATATCAAAAGTCATTAAACAGTTCAACCATAATGTTCAACACAAAACACCTGTTTTTTAATGTAAATTAGGCATATTATAGATTGTGACTTATCCAAAATTATTTGTGTGGCACAGTTAACTTGGCGTATTACTGTACCAGCCACAGCAAGTTGTTTAAAAGAGACATTTGTATATGTTCGATGTTGATAATTAGTGGTTTCAAAATCACAAAACTCACAGTTTGGATCATATTGCATTTTTTGAGTCAAAAATTATATAAATGTAACTTTGCTTTCCATTTATTAAAGCACACTTTATGTACTTCTTCAATACCACAGAAAGAACATTTTTTTTCAAACATGATTAGTTGAATACTCAGTAATAAGTGAAATAAGTAAAAAAAAAAAAAAAAATTTTAAATAACTACAAGCATATACAATATACCAAAGCTACAAATAAAATAAGGTTTAACTGTTGTATTCAGGTACAGAAATGTAATAAGTTTAAAATAACAGTTTTAACTGTATAAATTCAGATTAATCTTTGATTTATTGTTTGATGAGGGTTAATGAAAGACAGCAGGAGATATTCATAGGCTGCTGTCACTTTAAGACCTGATGCACGCATCCAGTATAATGATACACATCCAATTTCTTTCTCTATTTCCATGTTTACAAGAATGATTGTGGAAAGGGGTATTTTGACATAATTTTATGTGTATGTGTATGTACAAGTGCAAGGAGATGCGAAAGACGAATCAACTCTGTGTGCCTCCGTGTGTGTGCACGCAGAAAACAAGGCGCGAGTATCTCTTCCGCCTCTTCTTGCACTGGAATGGCTTCAAATCCTTTGAAGCTGTAAACTGGCCAGACAAAACACGTAGCCTACAAACGTACACTTTGACTCTATGATAGATCAGTTTTGTGTGGTTCTGTTTCTCCTGAAGAGGTGAAGTACTTCCAGTTCCCAGGGGAGCTGCTGATGCGGATGCTGAAGATGCTCATCCTGCCTCTAGTAGTTTCCAGGTAAGAGAGGACTAAATTTACTCCTTCTTGAGGTCCCTGTTTGCATGAATCTTATTATGAGTAACTTAACTGTTAACATCTATGAATCTGGTAAAGCATGATAAACATGGT
This sequence comes from Cyprinus carpio, assembly GCF_018340385.1. Lineage (NCBI taxonomy): Eukaryota > Metazoa > Chordata > Actinopteri > Cypriniformes > Cyprinidae > Cyprinus > Cyprinus carpio. The sequence continues at coordinate 6,268,521 of NC_056598.1, forward strand.
AGCCTAAACATAGACATACTGTACAGCTTTACATATTAATTTGGATGCCAAATTAAATCACTAGCAATCTTTACTGACACTTATGATCTACTTTTTATTTGAGGATCAGTATGCATTAGTATAAAAATACCAAATCACAGTACATTGCATTCACATTTAATTAGTCCATGCATTTCTTGATCCTATGACCTTGGTTTTGCTAGCGCCGTGCTCTACTGTATAAGCTTCATGAATGCTGTCATTCATATTATATTCTTTCTTCTGTGGAGCACAAAATGTTTTCTAGAATATCTGATATTTTCCATAGATAATTGAAAATGCATGATGATTTATACTGGAAATCTCCAAAAACGCCATAAAGCACAAAGCAGACTGACGTGTGCATTTAAGGCTTCTGAGTCCATATGATATATTAATATAAAAAACAGAGCAAAATTAAAACTATTATCCTTTCAAACATGGCACCTCTAGATGTCAGTGACATCACTGCTTCTTAAATATTTGATATATTATAAATATTATTTTATTATAAATATCAGCAGAAATGAAGATTTTCAGTGAATAACAACTGAAATGATGCATGTTACTCAAACAAAGCTATCACATGGCTTCATAGAGAAGACTTATTGGTCATATGCACTGACTTCAACACTTTTTTGTATCTCCAATCACTTTCATTGCATGGAAAACAGCAGTTCAGACATTCAAAAAATAAATAAATAAATAAATAAATAAATAAATTAGTTGTGTTCAACAGTAGAAGGTCATGCATTTTTGAAACAACATGAGAGTGAGTAAATGGTGACCAATATACATTTTTGTGAACTAACCCTCTAAAGCATAAAGCATGAAATGTTGTGAACTGTCAGTATTGGTTTAGGATTTAACAGCCATTTGTTCTACCACAAAGGTAGAAGAAAACTATCCAAACCAAATGATCACATGCTGGATGTATTTGCCTGCTCCGGTGCAGCAAAGTCTTAAAACGAAGTGGATTCTCATTCCAAACAAACACATTTCCTTCTGGGTCAGTGTTCCAGATGCCCAGCGAACATAAACACACGCACTAGGGAGTCATTACGTGGGGTCAGGGTTGTTAATTACCACTAATCTAAGGAAGCTAAGGACCAACTGCATATGCACAGTAGCCAAGACATCTCCAATCAGACACCAAAGTAGTGCATCCACATACAATGACCAGAGACTAAATATAAAACAGTCAGGTTTATGTTGACCTAAATGTAGTAGTTAGCGGCAAATTGAATTAGGAAGTAATTTGGGTTATGAGAACCTTCCTCATCAGGGTCCGAGATGGAAGATGCTCAAGGGTCTGTCAATGCCTTAGCTGGTTTAAAATAAATAAAAATGTCATATTAATCAAATGGTATGCTAGGGCTTAGGGGCCAAAGCAGGGTCTGCGTACTGTCCTCGTTTCAATGCCATCTGCCTACCAGCAAGAGCGGAAACCAGATTATCCGATGAACACACCAGCCTCAATCAAAGGCCCTTTCTTATCCCTGTGTGCCGTGCAGACACGCAGAACAGTTTTAAAAGGCCACCAATGGGGAATTCCAAGAGATTATGGCATGCACTTTATTCTGAATGTAGTTTACACTGTAAGAAATTACCATAATTTTAACAGTAAAATAAACTATAAAAAAAATGCTATAGGAAAAACCTGTAAAATGGTAAATTCCATTACTATAAAGTGAATAATTAATCAAACATGTAATTTTTCAGTAAAATACTGTTGTAAAATACCTGTGCAACAAAAAAATATTTAAGATATATTTTGTCCAGAAACAAATATGTTGTAAACAATGTAGTTAAAATAAAAATGTTTTTGAAATTGAAAATATATTTCTGTGTATTTCATATCCCAAAAAACTAAATGTTATATGTCCAAAAAAAGTATTTCTTCAAATGTAAGATGGATTTAAAAAAGGCTTATATGGAGAGCAAAATGATTTTTAATGCTTTAAAAAAAAAAAAAAAAAAAAAAATTATTTGAAAAAAAAAACATTTTAAAAATACACCAAAAATAGACAAAAGAAGATTGTTATCAATTATATTTATGTGAATATATTTTGAAACATATCTTAGCAGAATTTTCCCAGAATTTCCTTAGTGACAGTTCACATTTAATATTTATTCATTGAAATGTCCTTAAATGCTTTGTTTTCATTTATACAGATTTTGTGTGACTTCTTAAGTTGTTTATTTAATGTTTATTGCATTATTTTAGTGTCATGTGTATCACCATGATGGTGTTTTGTATTTGTGAGTATGACACTCTACTAGTATATAGTATTTACATCAGCTTGTGGAAAAGCTACTTGTGATGAGCTTTGATTCATCAGGAGACATTCTCATATTCACATGGGTTTTTTGCTGGTTCTCAGTGTATTGTAAAGGTAGATTTTAGTACTTCAGTAGGTTTGTATAATAACTTTGTATCAGTTAATGCAAGTCTATAAATGTTTGCTACTGTATATTCATGCCAAAGATCTGGCAACCACAGCAGGCGTGTGTGTGTGTGTGTGTGTGTGTGTGTGTGTGTGTGTGTGTGTGTGTGTGTGTGTGTGTTTCTCCTCGGTCTATAGGCAAATACTGTTACATGATAGATGCTTTAGATGTACTGCCTTTGATAACATGCCACTTTCTGAGCCCCAATCAAATCCAAATCTCCATTTCCTGTCGTTCTGCGTTTACATTTTAATACATAGATGTGCAGAATGAGAATCTGTACAGAGCATGATGCAGGACACATAATCCTCTCGTATGTTAAAAAAGTCTGCTTTAAGACATTTTTGATTTTTAATGCTGGGTGCTGCTGTAGTCATTGCGTAATGATTGCATCTATATGGAGAAAATCAATCGACATTTTGAAAGATTAAGGCATGTCTGTTTTCAGCTCGGCTGCATCATGGTGGCAGATTGATGAGATTATGTTCCTTAAAGCTGACATATGTTTTTTTTTTCTCTCTCCAAATTTTGTGCTGGTGGTGGTGTTTGGAGGTCTTCTGAAATGAGGAGATAAAGTATCCTCTTTTGTGTTTGTTCTCTTTAGCTTGTAAAACCATGATCCAGATCTATTTGATGTTTTAATTTTATTATTATTATTATTATTAGGGACCAGTTCTCACTATTAACTTGCCTATTAGCATGCATATTGCTGCTTTATTGGCTGTTTATTAGTACTTATAAAGCACATATTAATGCCTTATTCTGCACAACCATATTTTAGATCCCTTAATCTGACCCAATACCTAAACTTTACAACTACCTTACTAACTATTAATAAGCAGCAAATTAGGAGCTTATTGAAGCAAAGGTCACAGTTAATAGTTAATAGTGAGAATTTGTCCCCAAACTAAAGTGTGACCTAACATTTTTTGCACATTTATAACTTCAGCCAATAAGTATTAAAGTCTCATCAAGTTTTTATACATTAGTAGACATTAGTAGACATGTTTTATCTTAACAATATGTACAGTAATTAATTGAATATATTTTTATTACCACAAACTCTTGCTTTGTCCCTTTAGTGAAGTATTAGTAGCTTGATCATTAGTCATCAGATAATGAGTCAATACTGTAAGTGTAATTATGGTAACAGGAGGTGCAGCTTTAATTTATGTTTTATTTAATTTTTAATTTAATCATCAAGTTGTCATATGTGACCAATAGTGTGATGCTATTTCATGTATTAGTTTATTAGTGATTTACTTTAATAATAAGCGATTTATACATAACTAGACATGAGTTATCATCTGTTCTGTTTATTATTGTACTGTCGATTAATTTCAAAATTAGTACTAAAAATAGTTCTGAACACTATATGGTAATATTTAATTGCTGGTACATTTGAATTTCATAACAGTTACATAAGAATTACATAAGAGTGTCTCAAAACCAAGATCAAAAACATGTCCAGGCCATAGTTCACCAAAACATAAATAAGAAATCATGTTTTGCTTATAGAAAATTACATTTAGGACCAATGTTTTTGCACTGTGACAAGGCAAGCACAAAAACAACTTTTCATGATTGTACAGTTAAAAAAAGTTTAAACTAAAAGGTATTTGCTGTACTGTGAATATGTAGTTTATGTAAATAAAAATTCAATCATTGTTATAATATTTTGTAATACAGTAAAAACATTTTGTAAATTAAGTGTTATTAAGTAGTAATGAGAACATGGTGAAAATCACAGTTGAGAACAAAGGAAAATAGAGAAAATGATCAAAATTAAAATTAATTAATCAATTAAATGAAATAAAATAATGTGATACATAAACATAACATTAAATAATGTGAATGTAAATAATGTAAATAATGTCACAATGCAAAAAAAAAAAAAAAAAAACATTTTAATTTAAAAAATAAAAGATCTTAAAAACTGGCTTATTTTTATTTATACAAGATACTTTTTTTCTTTTACGTTTTGCTTTATTATTTTGGCTGAAATGTGTCCTAGACATATTTTTATGCATTCAGCTATTTGGATTTGTGTGAGTGTTTCTGCTATATACTGTATGCAGGTGTTTTGCTTTGTCCCACCTCAGAAATATGACACCCATGTGACCTGCGTGGGGAAAAGGCCCAGGCGCAGAGCCTTTATCTGAATTTTCCCATCTCCAGGCAGGATTAAGGGTAATGCTCCTGTCAAACAGAGGTGCTTCACAGAAAGCTCCAGATGGTCTGGAAGTCCTGCTGGCCGCCTGTAGCAGAAACACATGCAGGGTACAACAAGGGGCTTAACACACATGTACATACACTATTAACATATATGTGCACCTGCTCGTGCACAACCAGCACTCAGTACAATACAGTGCTAGAAGAGAAAAGAAGTAGGCCTATGGATTATTAGACACTACACTCTAGAGTGATTAAAGTCACTTAACAGACTGAAGTCAGACATGAAATCAAAATGAACTGTTTATTTTCCTAAAGGGATATTCATTGCAAAAAGCATTTTCTTAGTATTGTTGTCTCAGTTTTATTACAAATATCGAAACATTCTTAAATCAAGATACATGTACTTCAGAAGTAGAATGACACAAGGTATTAAGTCTCGTTTTGTGTCAGAATATATCAAAATTAAGTGATTTTTGTTGTCAACTGTCAGATTTTTTTGTTCTTCTTGTTTTAAGCAAAGAACACATTTTTCAGAAAACAAGACTTAGGTCCAGATTTGCTAAACAGGGCAAATTAGCATAAGAGTGCAATTTCATAAAAGCACAGAAAACTGACAATGCACACATTAAAGAACACAGATGCATCCAGATAATTTCCATAATGGCCAGCGCAAATTACCACATGCTTTAAGACATGCTTTTTTTGGGTGTTAAATAATGGTGCAAATATCAGTGATTTGACAAGCACAAACATTAGTAAATTGCGTTGCGTGATTCATTTTAATACTCTCCTCCCATAAATTCTGTGTCTGAAAGGGAAAATCCTACAAATGCATATTCAATAAGGTCATGCACAAAAATAAAATAACTGCAGGAATTTATTTTATATGTTAAATTGCATTAGTGACTGATGTAGTCAGGTTAGTAGCATTGCTCATTTTGGTTAGTTACTCTCCAGCAAAGGATGTCTCATATAGAAGGCAAAGATTTCATTGCTATAAAGCTCTTTTCATTGTCTCTGTGTGCAGCAGTGATCATTTTGGCTTTGTGTCTTACAGTTTTTGTTTGTTTCACCACACATATGCAGCGTTCCAAATCCTCTAAACAATGGAGAATTGCTAATTTAAAATAATGAATTCAGATCAAGGGACCTTGACAGGTTAATTGCGCTTCCATCAATGGATGCAATGATGGAGGAGCAAATTGAGAATACAATCGAGGAATCAATATCTCGACATAATTACAGAATTATGATTCCAATGAGTATTGAATGGAAGAGGATTTCCTCTTGTCTTATTTAAATTAGCCTCCCAAAGTACTTTTATCAAGGACTCATTCAAACTGAAATAGCTCTATGAATGTCAGTGACATAGCACTTCTGAATCAGTGTCTGATACTGTAGCTTTTAGTGGGTCTGAACATCTGCTCAATTTCATTGCTAGTCAGTATAAAGAACTAGAATGTCTGGGATACAAGTGTCTATGGTTGGCTTGAGCTCCTCTCTGTGGTCTCAACAAAGGTATTATCTTACCGTGTTTTATTTAGTTTTTTGCTTTTAAAGTGAGTATACCTGTTTAATTTATTATAAACTCTTATTAAGCTGAAGCCGAGTGCCTCTAATAAAGTTAAGAGCACTGATGATCAAGTTACCAGAGCTAATGCTGAAGCTAATAGCTCATCTGACATGGCTGAGAAAAGTCCAGATGCCGCTCTCACTATGTGCCCAGAGATATGTAAAGAGATGTCTGAGTCAATTTTGCAAGGAGCAAACGCCCGCTTTGATGCTTTTGAACTCAACTTTCAGAAGCTTGCAACTTCTCAGGCTGAGCTACAAGCCTGGGTTGCTAATCAAGAGTTGGCGACCAGTGAATCTGAGGCAAGGATACAGGGGTTGGAAACCAAGTATTCAGAGCTGTCTAAACAAAACAGTCGGCTTGGGGAAGAGCATTTCCCTCATCTGGTTAAAGTGGATTGAGCACATCTTTCTCTTTAGCTTAAACGGGCCGCGGACGAAATGCCGCACATAATCCTGGCATGCATCCATCATTTTCAAGAGAAGGAGCTGATTCTGTGCCGCGGGAGACAGTTGGAGTACAGTTGGAGTACAAGAGAAAAAGGGTCCTGATCTTTCCTGACTATGCTAGCAAGGTGATTACTTTTGGGATGTAATGCAAAACCTGCACAAAAAAGGAATCAAGTTTATGCTGCAATACCTGGCTAGGCTACAAATTCAACATCAGGTGGTAGGGGGTGCCTACAGTTTTCAAGGATCCGATGAAGGCAGCACTGTTCGTGGAACGGTCTGGTGTGAACTTAGGGGACTAGGTTCAAACATTTTTGAACAGGAGACTCATATTAAAGCAAACGAGCAGCATAAGTGAAGGTGTCGCTGGATAGCACAAGTTTATCAATCACCTTTCACTTCTCATGCTCGGGGTGTGGCCATCCTCTTTGGAAAAATATTCCATTTCAATTTTCTTCTATGGTCACAGACCCCCATGGCAGATATATAAACTCTTTCCCGTTGACTTTCTTGAATGTCTACAGTCCAAATACTGACAACCCTTATTTTTACAAGAAGGTTTTTGATTTACTCCCCGATGGGAATAATTCTAATATAGTAATCAGTGACTTGAACGGTTATTTAGACCATTATTTAGACAGTCGTCACCCACCTGGAATTGCATCAGTACAGGTCCTAAACAATTTGCTTAAGTGGAGAAATTTGGTGGATATTTGGAGAATTCAACACCCTGCTGACAGGGATTATTCCTATACACATGTTCACAAATCTTACAGGAGAACTGATTCTTTTTTAATCGATTTTCAGTTAACTTCTCATGTTACTGAAACCAAATACCACAACATACTGATCTCTGATCACAGTCCCCTTACCGTGTCTGTTGATCTCTCCCATGAAGCAGTCTTATTCCTTGCGTTTCAATACATCTTTGCTGGTTGACAGTAAATTTGTAGACTATATTATCACCTAGTTAAAAGAATTTCTAGAGTTTGACGATAATGCGGAGGTGTCAGATTCTATGCTCTGGGAGACTTTAAAGGTTTTCATGCTTGGGCACATTATCTCCAACGAATCTAATGCCAAAAAGGAAATATAGAAACAACTTCTAGAGATACAAAGTATTCTTCCTATTCTTGAATTGGCATACCAGGTGTCAAAGTTATCCGAAGATTTTAAGAAGATAGTGAAACTTAAGTATAAGTATAATTGTATTCTTGGAGGTCAAATAAACAATCTATTTTTGAGAATGAGACAGAAATATTTTGAAGCCGGTGATAAGCTGGATAAGCTCCTGGCAAGACAACTTAAAGGGGCTCAAGCCTGTAGGTCAATCCATAGCATTAAGTCCAAGGATGGCACCCTGTTAACCAACCCCAAAGATATTAGTGCTCGCTTTAAAGAATTTTATAGTGAACTGTACACTTCCAGCTATGAAGCCACTCATTCTGATCTAACTTATTTTTTGGATTCTCTTGAAATACCCAAACTTAATGATGCTGCCAAGGCTGAATTGGATTTGGACAAACATAACAAACATCTATCCTCCATCATTCATCCTGACCACACCTGGCAGATTCTCCTTTTTTAACATACATCGCCTCCTCAACACGATATACGCTGATCACATAAAAGCTAATAGGACAGCAATTCGGTCCTTGGATGCACAGAAAGCTTTTGATCAGGTTGAGTGGCCTTACATGTTGGATCATTACAAAAGTTTGGGTTTGGTGAGACATTTATATCATGGGTTAAATTAATATATGCTAGATCAGTGTGTTCAATTTTAACAAACACGGACAGGTCGTCTAAGTTCCCTTTACACTGCTCGGTATAACAGGGTTGTCCCCTTTCGCCTGCTGTTTTTGCTATTGCAATAGAACCCCATGCCATATGTATAAGAAGTCAAAAAGATATCACAGGTCTCAAAGTATAGGGGAGTGAAGCCCTTATTAGTCTTTGTGCAGAACTTTATGTTCCCATTCTTTAGAGTTAATTACATCTTTTGGGAGATTATCTGGGTATACAACCAACCTGTCGAAAAAGTAACTTTATGCCACTCTCTGATACTTTATATAGGTTTTTTTTTTTTGGTAAAACGTTCCATTCAAAATAGTTAGGGACCACTTTGTATATATAGGGCTGACAATTCCTAAAGACCCAAAATTATTATGTAAATTGAATTTTGTGAAGCTTCTTTCAAAACTCAAATGTAATATAGAGAACTGGAAAATCTCCCAATTTTTCTGTCCTTATTTAAGGAACTGGATTCTGTGATTTTGTCTTATGTTTGGAACTATACGACACATCAGATATCTAAAATGCATCTACAAAAGTCCAGGTCTGTGGGTGGTCTGGGTCTGCCAGTATTTAAACATTATTCCTTTAGTGTACTGGGAGAAGGGAGCACCGGACAATCTGACTCCTGATGTTCCCTTGTGGGTGCAAATGGAGACAGGCCTGGCAGCTGGGACCTTATTAGCAGCCATGTTATTCTCCAAATTAGATAAGCCCACAGCTATAAATAAGCTAAGTATTGTGACGAAAAATTCTATCAAAATCTTAAATCAAGTAAGAAAAAAAACTGTCCCTGCCAGAGACCTCTGTGTATACACCAATTTGCTACAATCATTCTTTTTCACCCCATGGTCTGACAGAACCTATTTTGTTTGGAAGGAGAGGGGCTTAAGTTCTATAAAGGACCTTTATTTTGAGGGAAGGTTTGCATCATTTAATCAGCTAAGAGAGAAGTTTGATCTGCCCCATTCACACTTTTTTCATTATTTACAAATCAGGCATTAACAGAAGTCCAAAATTTGTGATTTTGAATTCCTCCCTGAGAAACGTGTTTTTTGATGTTTTCTGAAATACTCCTCACTGAACTAGGAGCTGAGCTCTCCAATGAAACGTGGGATAGGTTTTTGACTGCAGTATCAACATGCAGACATCAATTGATATAATTCAAGGTCATTCGTTGCTTGCATTATACCACCACCAAACTGCACAAAATGTTCTCTTCTGTTTCACCATTGTGTGACAAGGGCAAGGTCTCGGAGGATACAACTGCTCGTGCTTTTTGGTTTTGCCCTTCACTGACAAGCATATTTGATTCGTACTCTAAAGCCTATAATAGGCCTCGTATGCCGGATGCAGAACTTGCTATCTTTGGCTTTTCACAACACACCTCTAGCCTTCCAAAAACTTTACAGCAGGCCCTTACACTGGGCATGATTGTGGCTAAGAGACTTATATTAAAGAACTGGAAGACATCCTCACCTCCCTATTTTTGAATTTGAATTATGATCTCTGTCATATAAATGGAAAGACTCCAATTTCTGAGGTCTAACTCCATTGAAAAGTTTGTCACTGTCTGGGGATCATTTCTCGGATATTAAGACAAACTATTATACAATTTTGTATTTAAATACCTTTGAAAAAAAATCAAATGTATTTTGCATTTTCAAAATACATAAAGTATCAACCTCCTTATTAGACTGCTGATTTCCTGCAGGGATGGGCAGTATTTCAATACTATTTTGTATTTAAATACCTTTGGAAAGAGTCAAATGTATTTTGTATTTAAATACATTTAATCTTAGTGTTTTTGTATTTAGAATTTTTGTATACTTGTTGATACAGGAAATCGGCAGTGTAATAAAGAGGTTGATTGGAAAAAAGTATTTTATGTATTTTGAAACTACAAAAATACTAAGATTAAGTGTATTTAAATACAAAATACAAAATAGTGTTTTGTATTTCAAATACATTTATTTGAAATACTGCCCATCCCTGTCTGTAGTCTGAGACAATGTTGTTGATTTTTTTTTTTTTATAAAATATTTAAAAAAAAAACAAGTGTCTATGGTTGCACGTTCCACTTTTATAAACATAGTTCAATGATTTAGTGTTTCCTGAATCCACAGTTCCAACAAACATTAGCAAACAGCATCACAGCTTCATTTCTTTCTATTCTGTTCTGAATTGCCTGGTATGGAATGAATTGAATGCACCAAACATGCATCTGAGGTAAACACAGAGCAAACATCTATTTTATTTAAAAAGTGTATATTAATAAATTAACCACTATTTTTAGTGTTAGTTATTAATTAACTGTAGAGCTTGAACAATGAAGATAATTTACCTGTTTTGGAGACGTATTATTATTATAGCTCTGGTCTTTGAATCTTTTTATGCGACAATGTTTATTTATTTATTTTTTATTATTATTTTTTATTGATTTTAAATTCTTTTATTTTATTTGATATTTTAGCATCTCTGCATTCATTTGATTTATTAACATTTAAACATGTTTTTCTCTCCTCAGTTTGATGTCTGGTTTGGCAGCCCTGGATGCTAAGTGCTCCAGTCGACTGGGCATTATGACAATCTCTTATTATCTGTGGACGACTTTTGTGGCTGTGGTGGTGGGCATTGTCATGGTCGTCATCATCCACCCAGGTGGAGCTGCCCAGAAGGAGGATTCGGAGGACAGCGGGAAGCCCATCATGAGCTCAGCTGATGCTCTGCTGGACCTTATCCGGTAAGCCTGTGCTGTTGTGTATCCGTGATCAGTCTGTTTGCTGCCTATGCTAGGATAGTTATTGCGTAGGCTTCAGTTAACTATGCAGAGAAAAACACTGTTACTTCCCTCATGTTTTCAGTGATAGAACATAAAGGGTTCCAGATATCTCAGAAGCTGAGCCTTTGAGCTGTCTGTTAAACCTTGTGAGTAAAGCTAATGATAAGCCAGTTGCTGTTTGCTTGAGTAAATGAGGCCGTTTTTTAATCCCAGTTACGCTGTGTCACTGTTCCAGTCGGTCAGTGGAACAGTTAGTCAAGAACTTGTCACAAACAGTTACATGAATGTAGTAAGTTCATATGCAGTCAGGAGGAGAAAGACAGTCCCAGACCTTGACATTCATTTCACTTTACTTATCTTTGTTGCACTTAAAGGCAATTCTTTATGTAGGCAGCAGTATATATACTCATACACATACACAATTCTTGACTGTTGGAAATTGTTAGTTAGTTCAGGATATGTATTGAATATAACGTTCTTTAAAAGTGAGCCACACGTTTTATATGCAAGGATTCTTGTGTTGTGTGTATTGATCATGAGCATTATTATTGCTATCTACTTGTCATTTCTCAGAAATGTAAACATAAATCCCATTATACACAAATGCAAAGATGCATTGCACCATCAGATGTTGTTGATTGCCAGGCATAATGATTTTATTTTATTGTGAAAATCTGGATTCTGTGTTAAAGTATAGTGTCCGTGATGTTGAGGGATCAGGAGAGCTTAGACATGGCTCAGTTTAGGGTTGGCTGAGGACTAAGAAATGGGGAACTCCTGCCCCATGCACCTGTCTCCTGTGCTGCGTGACAGAGCACGGCCCGTGTCAGTAGAGTGCATGGTGAAGACTGGAGCCAAAACTGATTAGTGATCTGAGCCAGAGACCATATGGCCCTCACTGAGGTGATGAAAGAGGAGGAGACTACTGATACAGCCACAAGATTACCTCAATTTGTTAAGAGTGCATTTCATGATGAAAGTCTTAGACAGGTAAAATTAGAAAGGTACCAAATTAGCACGTGATATTTGTGATCTCCACTGAGAGGTTATTGGGATTGGCACTTCTGGGGCCCTCTGTGCTAACCAGACGCAAGGCACTTGGATTAGGATTAGGTGACTGTGTCACAATGTGGACACTTCTGCAATGCACTTATGGTGCTTTTTCTGGTGATTGGAAAGAACATATGCCAATATAAAATATAATACTTGATGTGTAGTGATTTGAGTTCAGCTTAAATGCTATTATCTTTTAACTTTAAGGTTCATACATTTTAAACTTCAGTTACAGAGTTGGACTTTGTCCAACTGAAAAGTTTCTTGTCATAATATTCCTCTTCTTCTATTGTGCAAGGGGTGCTTTTACAGATGCGAAAAAATACAGTGGTTGGTCGACAGCAAATGTTGTGATTTGGATGTTGACCTCATTTAATTAGCTCAGTCAACAAAACTTCCTGTTTATCCAGCCTCACCATCTTAGCTTGTTGGTCTACCAGACTGACCAGCACCAAATTAGTGGATGATCAGAATAAACCAGTTTAGTATTTTCAGCAGAATCCCACTGATTCTGTGTAGTAAACATTAATATTCATTATAATATTCATATAAAAAACTCTCTTTCCTCCATCAGCAACATGTTTCCAGCCAACTTGGTCCAAGCAACTTTTCAGCAAGTGAGTTTTTATGTTTTTCTATTAGTTTCATGCCTTGCGCCTTCAACGCTGTTAAGGCCCGTTCACACCAATCACGATAACTATAAAGATAACGATAAAGATATATTTCTAAAAATCGTTCTCAATATTAAAGAATAGCAGATTTCACACCACAGCTATAACGACAAAGGCACAGAGAAACGATATCGTTGGAATCACTTTCAGAACGATTTTTTTTTTCCCAGCACTGAACGATAAAAACACTGACAGCCAATCAGAATCAATCCTGCTGTGACGAGCTCCGCAGCAGATGCGCGTGTGCTTAGAATAAACAGATGATATCGTTCACTTTTGTGGATGCTAATATCATTATCTTTATATTTATCATTCTTGGTGTAAACAGGGCTTAAAACTGGAAAAATGTCATATTAAAGATATTTACTGCTGTGTACTTAAAATGTTGCTTCGTAATTCACACCATGCAACTGTCATCGGCCAATTTTACAGATTGTTGTGTTCATATAAATCAGTATTGTCTGCTTAATTGTGCAGTTCTTTTCTTCTATTTAAATTAGTTGTAGTCATCTGCTGCTCAATTTAAGTTAACCTTCAAAAACAAAAATAAATAAAAAGCAGTTTACACTTTATTTTAAAGTGTCCTTGTTACAGTGTAATTATACATTTAATTACTGAGTAATATTAATTAACTACATATGCTTACTATATGGGTTAGGATTAGGGTTTGGTTTAGGGTTACTTTCATGTAATTATGCATAATTTATCATTATTATAATAGTAAGTACACGTAACGTGTAAGAAGGACACCTAAGTGTTACCAAAAACACTGTTAAATATATCTATTTTTCATACTGCACATTATAATATTGTGATGCCTAAATTTACTTTGAACATTTAGTGTTTAAATTCATTTATTTAGACAGAATAATTAAGCGCTGTAATGTGAACTGATCATCAATTATTGGCTAAAACATGGAAATAATTATCAGCTCGGCCAGAGTTGTATGCATAATGTTGAAATTAACCTTGCATGTGTACAGTTCCTTTGATATTGTATCTTTGCATTGCTGTACTTTTTGCTGTAAATTTGTTTTATATATGCCATGTTAATGATGAATTGTAATGGAATTGTAGTATCGCACAAGGAGCATCCCCATCATGAAGCCCAAACCAACCATTGGTCAGGACGTACTAGACGCCACCACCAGACGGGTCTTCATTTATGGGATCCAGGATGACAACGGCACAGATATCCAGAACTTCTCCCTGGACCTGACGCCACCTCCAGATGTGGTCTTCAGGACGCTTCCTGGCACCAGTGAGGGCATGAACGTCCTCGGTATCGTGATCTTCTCAGCTACTATGGGTGAGTGGCAGCAGCAACATCTGGAATTCCACAGCTTTATCCAGTCTGTTTTATAAATATTCAGTTATTCGTGTCGTTTAGGAATCATGCTTGGAAGAATGGGACCAAATGGCAGCGCTCTCGTCAACTTCTGCCAGAGTCTCAATGAAGCCGTGCTGAAAATTGTGGCCATTGTTATATGGTATATACAAACATCATGTAACACAAACGTAAAATTATTGTATGTCTCACTACGACAATAAACCAAATAACTAGAGCCGTTACACAGAGAGTTATGTTGGGGTCATTCTTACCAAACTATGGAAGCTTGTTTCCACAAAAAAAAAGGTAATTGTGACTTTGTATCTCACAATTCTGACTTTCTTCTCAGAATTGCGAGTTTATATCTCGCAATTATGGATTTTTCCCTCTGAACTGTGAGATATAAACACACAATCGCTACTTATAACATCAGAATTGTGGGATATAAAGTCGAAATTGTGTGTTATATAGTCAGAATTGTGAGATATAAACTTTTTTCTCGCATTTCACAATTCTGACTTTTAATTCAATTGTAAGTTTACTTTACATTATCTAGCAATTCAGACCCATTTTTTCTCAGAATTTTGAGATATAAACTCGCAACTATGAGCTATCCGACCAATTCTGAGGAAAAAAAGACTGACGTTATCACTCACAATTGAGATATATATCCACAATTCTGAGAAAAAAGTCAGAATTGCAAGTCTGACAACTGCTGAGATGTTTTCTCTCAATTGTGAGTTTATACCTTGCAATTCTGACTTTTTCTCTCAGAATCGTGACTTTATTTATCAGAATTCTGAGTTTGTATGCAATTCACAATTACCTTTTTTATATGCGTTGCACTAAAAACATTCAGCACTGCACCAGTGTTTGCACCTACATACCGAGTGCAACTGTTCAGTGAATTCCCCCTGAATGGCATCTATCTCTGATGTAACACCTCAGGTACTTCCCGTTTGGGATTGTGTTTCTGGTGGCGGGAAAGATCTTGGAAATGGATGACCCCTCAGCTATGGGGAAGAAACTGGGCTTCTACGCCATCACTGTTGTCATGGGGCTGGTGCTTCACGGCCTGTTCATCCTGCCTTCCATGTATTTCTTCATTACGAAAAAGAGTCCCATCGTCTACATCCGAGGGATTTTACAGGCCCTGCTCATCTCATTAGCTACTTCATCCAGGTAACCGCACATTCATGCAATTCATAGTTAACAGAAAACTGCCCATCATCACTATACAGCTGAGGATCACACACTACCAGACATTCAAATTGTTCCAAACACACCAAACTCATGCAGAAACAGGCACCTCATTGCTAGAAGACGCATAATAAATGAAAACAAAAAGTTGTGTATTCCAGCCTTGAATTGAAAGTAGCACAAATGTAAATGACAAACTCTTGTGTTGTACTCCAGCTCTGCCACGCTGCCTATCACTTTTAAGTGCCTCCTGGAGAACAACCACATTGACCGCCGCATCATTCGCTTCGTACTTCCTGTTGGTGCCACTATCAACATGGACGGCACTGCCCTATATGAGGCCGTGGCAGCCATTTTTATTGCTCAAGTCAACAACTACGAGCTGGACTTTGGACAGATCATCACCATCAGGTAGGGTACGAAAGGGGTAAGATGCCCCTTTTGACCATAGACCTTGTCTGGTAACATTTATGCTCTAATTTATCTTGACTATTCATCTGAATATGAACATTTTTGATTGTTCCTTTTGGACAGTTTTAATTTGTGTTACATTTTCTTCTTTTGTTTTTTTTTGTCAGTGGATAATATTTTTATTGTTTGTAACACTACTACTACTAATACTACTACTACTAATAATAATAATAATAGTAATTATTATTATTATTATATGTTATATTAATGTTGTTTAGTAACTCCATAAATGACATGCAAATTTTAAACATGATTGTTAGTTCCTTTGTTGCGACTCACCAGCTGGTGGAATTCGCTTAATTTATTAATATATTTATTTTTTTATATTTATTTATTCATATATTAATTTATGATGATATAACATAATTTATTAATATATTGAATATGGATAAATTAAGTGATATACATATATAAAATATACATATAATTACATAATGTAATTCAGATGACTGGATTCTGTTCTTTCATTATTTAATAATTTAATAATAATAATTTGTCAAAAAACATACATTTAGTATTTAACATTAGTGCCAAATCATAATGATATATATGTATACACACACATATATATCTTACGAAAATATATCAAGTTCTTACTCATTCTGTATTTTGTGAATAATTTTTTCTTTTATTTTATTATTTATTTTTACTTCAGCATCACAGCTACAGCAGCGAGTATCGGAGCTGCTGGCATTCCACAGGCCGGCCTGGTAACCATGGTGATCGTGTTAACCTCAGTGGGACTTCCTACAGATGACATCACTCTTATTATCGCTGTGGACTGGGCGCTGTAAGTCTCTCTCTCATTCATTCATTTCCATTGTAAATGTAGATTTGTGATGTAGAGTGTAGAAATGTAGACCAGCCAAACTGCTACTCAAAACTAGCCCAATCACCTTCTGGGGCATATCGGCTATCAAAAATCATTCCAAAATCATGTTTAGATGAGTCAAAACCTCCTTTTGGGGGATCTTATCTCAGTCGAAATCACATTCCAGGGTGGAGACCTGCAGCAACAGTATAAAAGTAGTCCGATTCCGTAGGAAAACTACAGATTTGGCAACACTGGTGATTGATGTTGGTTAAGATTTATAATTAATAACTTTTTAAATATGAGGTTTACTCGTGTGTCTGTTAGGGATCGGTTCAGGACGATGGTGAACGTGATGGGTGATGCTCTGGCCACAGGAATCATGGCACACATATGCAGAAAAGACTTCGTGAAGGAGGGCGAGGAGGTGGGAATGAGTTTGTAGAGGTTGTTTGAAACAATAACACGTTGCATGTGGACTCCATTGCATTATAAAAATGAGGATTTCATCTCTTCTCGTCACAGATTCCTCTCATCTGTGAGACCAAGCCCATGATCAGCATCCAGCAGATGATGTCCTATCAGAAAAACGGCTGCTTCCAGCCCCCTCCACCGGGCCCCCTGAGGAAACCCGAGCACCTGTCTCCTGACGTGGCCCGTCTCATGCAGCTGGAGGAGGGCATCAGGCCCCCGGACAAGAAGAGGTCCCCTCATCTGTCTCCACACCATTACAAACGAGACCATAAAGACAAAGACCACTGTACCATAGACATGAACGGTCTGGAGACCAATGTCTAGACTCCTTCACAGACCAAAACTGAGCTGCAAGACGCCAGCCGTTCTCTTTCTCTACCTTTGGATTTGTGTGTGAATGTCTTTGTAGGGAGTTTCACGACGGGAAGCTGAAGCGATCGGGGGCTGTGAATCTTTGGACCTGCTGGGGGGATTCACTGAACGCTGTTGACCCCGGAGGCTGAGCTCCTGGCCGAAGTGTGTGGAGGAAGATCGGTGTACGTATGAGTGCTATTGTCATTGTGTCCTTTCCCTGTGATCCACAGGAGAGAAGAACAACACTCTTCATGGACAGCTTGTCTGAGGAGTGTGGATATGAGTTGTTTTATTATGCTGCTGAGATCTTTTTTCATCTTCAGAAAGGTTCTTTTTCAAAGCTTTCTCTGTTTAAGTCTGCTCTTTCGGTAAAAGAGGGAGGAAAAAACTGTCCCCTGAAGAAGATTTAACCACCAGTGATCACATACAGCGGCCCCAAGAAGTTTTTGGACACTTATAGTATTAAAAGTGTCCAAATATCAGTGCATTATATGAGGGGTTTCAGCCTTTAACTCCATCTAGAGCTGTAGACAACCCTGAAACTTAAACATGGCTATAGCTTAGGGCTTAACATAAATATATATAGAGAGAGAGAGAGAGAGAGAGACTTAAAATGCAAAAACCTCCAAATCTGTCTGAGATTTTTCTTTTAAATGAGTATTTTAATCAGGCTCCTATGAAAATAACATTGGACATTTGAAAATAAGGCATTCGATAACTGACTAATAACCTTGCCATTAAAGTGAAATTACTGAACCTAAATATCGGAGTCTGGTAAAAAAAAAAAAAAAAAAAAAATGCTCAATTAAAAGAAAAAAATCCGAGAGGTTTTTGCATCTGAAGTCTATATAGATAAAAGCCTGTTTTGACATCAAAAGTATTTGGAAACTTTCTGACTGTCAAACATTAGAACGATCATGTGACACTGAAGTAATGATGCTTGACCAAAACTCCAGCTGGTTAAAAGTTAGTTTTGAGACAAGATGTTTATAAGTTAGTAAGAAAAGCTCCAGCATCTTTTGTTTGTAGATGCTTGGCTTGATCTTTTATCCAATGCACTGCTGTTTTATGATTATATATTCAAATTGGACTTTTTTTTAAGTGTACAAATATTTTTGGGGAATACTGTAAATATATACAGCTGTATGCACACACTACTGTTCAAACGTTTGGGGATCAGTAAGGTTCATTTTAAAGAAATTAATACTTTTATTTAGCAAGGATGCACTAAATTGATCAAAAGTGACAGTAAAGCCATTAATTGTGTTACAAAAGGTTTATATTTCAAATAAATGCTGTTCTTTTGAACTTTCTTTTTATTTAAGCATTCTGAAAAAATATATTTATTATAGTTTCCACAAAAACAGGAAGCAGCACAACTTATTCTACATTGATAATAATTACAAATGTTAAATCAGCGTATGATAATGATTTCTGAAGGATTATGTGACACTGTAGACTGGAGTATTGATACTGAAAATTCTGCTTTAAATCACAGGAATAAATAAATTACAATTGATTTTAGATATATTTTAGATTAGAATTTCATTAAATAATGTAAAAAATCTTTGTTCTTAATTTTATTGAGCATAAGAGACTTTGTTCACAAACATTAAAAAAATCTTACCAACCCTAAATGTTTGATTGGTATTGTTTGCATATTAACAGACCTGTAACTCTTCAGGAGGATGGTTTCTAACCCCTGCTCTAGTGTATAATGTCTTGACATGTTCCGATTTCAGGGCAAGCCCAACTAAAATGAACACAAACTTCTGTGAATTTTGTCAGAAGTGGGCTTTATGGACTCAACACATCATGCCACACACTCTCAAAGCCTTACACAGCTTGTATGGATTCTTTGTGTTAAAAAATGTCAAATGTAATAATTGTGATTTGAATGAAATTCCATAAAATGATGACTCACTCGATATGCCTAACGAAAGCAATGCATTTCTTCTCATTTAATAATGTTCAAAGATTAGATATTTGTGTGTCAGTGATCTGGAAGGAGGACCCAATTATAGAGTGAGTGACAAGGGTTTATTACAAAACAGAGAGATATACGAGAGTAGTGAGGCGATTCAACGGCAGGAACACAGTTAACAGAGAGACAGCCTTGGACATCAACTGGCAGATTATTATATAGAATAATATTATAGAATATGCAGTGCTGAAAGTGTTGTAGAAGACAGATAGATCCATAAACAGTCACAATTTAAGTCCAGCAGCTGTAAGTCAACCCGTTTCAGGATAAAAATTCAGCAGGTGAGTAATAAATCATCTTGATTTATGTCAAATAAAGTGCATTTTCAACCAAATCGGCTGTTTGCTATTCAACAATGACTTAGATGAAAGAAAATGGTGAAAGAAAAAAAGTCCTCCATCAGTGCAGAGTCTGTATTGTAATACTGCAGACGTTTTTATTACTGTATTTTAAATCTGAAAACACTGTAGGAAAATGACAACATGTTTTGAAGTAAATTGCATATTTATTAGAAATAAGTGTTGTGATTTTTTACAAACTTGATTAATGTACAATTATACAAAAATACTCTGAAATGACAATATACCAACACCCACAGTTCTAAGGCTTTTAAAGATTCAATGAAAATTTCGGAATCAAAGTCTATTACTCTTAGCTTCTATTTGAACTGAATTGACTGCACACTAGATATAAAGGTCCAGCACAAGCCTTTGCAGGTAAAGTTTGAAATCTAATGATTAAACTGATATTAGTCAGTTAGATGCACATTATAGGACAGCTTACTAATTGAGAGTTCAGACTCCATGTTCATCTGCAAGATTCAAGAGGTGATTTACCAATCACAACTAAACGATGATGATCTGAAGGTTACTTTACTGTGATATCTTTCCCAAGGTAACATGACATTTTTTTCTTCTTCCTGATATACCACAATATTATTATTATTATTGTACAGGATCAATTTTTAACATGCTTTGCTTATGTCTTTCAGGTATTTTAGTAACACGGTACTCTTTATGCAGTTACGTTGCAATGACCAACAGACTCACTGTTATTGTGTAATATTACACAACTTCATGCATACTATTTCAGGAAAAATGTATATTTAGAAATTGATTAACCATTCTAGCATCTCTCCACACAACTCATTTGCATGAATTCGTGCCCCTTCCCTGTTCATCAGTAGATGCAGTTTCACAGTTTGGCTTTTCCAGGTGTCAGCTGAAGGTTTTGAAGTTTCATGGCCATTCCCATATTCCCAGTGATCTTTAGTTTTCCCTGGAAAAATGCCTTTAAATGAGAAAACAAGATTAACAAATTAAGGCTTCACAGAGCAGGGTTATTAAGGTTAATTAAAGCCACAAAAAAAAAAATAATAATAATTTTTTGTACTTGAAATAAAATGTTGACTCAAATAATATATATATATTTTTTAATTAAAAATAATATATATACACATTATAACTTTTTTTTTTTTTTTTTTTTACTTCAGCTAGTGGAAAGGGCAACATTTCTCTTTTTGTAACTAAAAAAATAACTAAAACAGAAATGAAAATTAAGAAGAAAAGAAAACATACAGTTTATAATTAAAAAAACAATAATAATAAAAATGCCAAAAAAAAAATTTTTTTAACCAAATTTAAAATCAAAACATACATAAACGATTTCAAAATATTAATAAAAACTATCTCAGTGATGCTACTATACACTGTATACGAGTACAAAATAAAAAGGTTATGGTCATATATTATTCCTCCCCCAACATTTCATGTGAGTTTCTCTCCATTTGACATTTCCACGTCATGAGCATGATGGATTTGAGCTCTAAACGGTTCAGCTTTTCTAGTTGGGATTAATCTGAAAATGATTCCCTTTATGGAGGATTACTGTGAAAAGAGTGGCTAATTATTAGATGAAGCTTCTGTCAAACCATCTGATGTCTGATGTGGTGTTCCACTGATGGACAGACACGATGGAGGCTGGTGGAGTCTACACAGATGCGGGTGAATCACAGGGGAATGACATTTCAGAGGGCTTATGAAAACAATCTATTTTTCATGCTCTGACTCACATCAGCGGAGGAGACATTAGAGGCCGTTAGCCTAATTTGGGATTGCGTAAAAGATTTCCGCTTCACTCTGATCAGGAGGCTTTATGTGCTTTAATGTGTGTGATTCAGTCAAAAGTAATGGTTGGACATGCAACATAATACTGTATGCATGTCATGCTAGCTAAAGCCAGGTCAAGGGAATGTCAAAATAACTCAATGTTAATCTTTTTTCATAGAGATTAGTTTAGATTTATGAACTGCACATCACAGGTTAAAGGTCAGCCTTGACATTGGATTAATCTATTGCAATATCAGCCAGCAAAATTATGATGCTAAGATGCAACTTTTGATTAAAAAAGAACATTCGGTTTTAAAGCTAACATAACAAAAATGTTAGACATTTACCTTATAAGGACAGTAAGCCATAATTTAAATTACAACCATAATTCATTTGTATGTCTAGATTATTAATATTTTTAACTAGTGTGGATTTTGCCGTTAACAATTTGTATGTACAGTACTTTGTAAAAATAATTGGTCTATAAAGATCAGATTTTATTTTTTTATTGTAATTATTATAACTATTTGGAAAAATATCTATGCTTTTATTCCTTTTTTATTATGATTATTAAACAAAAAATCCTATTTTCAGCTATATAACTCCAGCCCTACTGATTTGCAGTATCATTCATGTTGCATTTCTGGAACTTGTGAAAAATGCAGATAAAGTCAAAACAGTCTGCAAATCTTGTGTTGGCTGTAATTTGTAAGATACTTGCATTGAGGAAGTTAAATCAGCAGTGTCTGTAGGCCACGGGACAAGGTTTAAGAGGGACTAATCCTGCACCGCTGGCTCTGTCCCAGGACTCTCTCAAACTACACTGATACACACCAACTTATCTGAACAGCTTCAATGTTCTTTACTTCATAACAAACCCAAGATGTCAACAGACCACTAAGAATAACCGTACCGTCTGAGGATTCAACTGCCCCGTCATCAATTCAAGCAGATCTGAGTCGGACATAGCGATAGTACAGTCGGCCTTTTTACCTGTGCAGGAAGTAAACAGTGAAACATGTTCAAATTCATCTATGACAAAGTGCTCTTGGAGACCACTGACTTTAGAGTTAAATCTAACTAAATGACTGTTTAATGTGCAATGCAAAATACTATTTATAAAAAAATGAATAAAAAATAGTAATAACTGTTCTCTTGTTTTCATTAGAATATCAAAAAGAATATTTTAAGAATATAAGAGTCCCAAGGCTGCATTTATTTGATCAAAAATACAGTAAAAACAGTCATTTTGTGAAATATTTATTTCTGTAAAATTTCTATTTTAATATATTTTAAAATGTAATTTATTGCTGTAATGCAAAGCTGAATTTTCAGCATCATTACTCCAGCTGATTTGCTGCTCAAGAAACATTATTATCAATTTTTTAAAAGTTTTGCTGCTTCACTGATATTATTATTTAATGAATAAAATTTCAAAAGAACAGCATTTATTTCAAATGTAAATCTTCTGTAACATTTTGTTTTTATTAAAATGTAAATGTCATGCTTTCATTTTTTTTTAATGAATTTCAGTAATATGCAACACACAATGAGGTGGATAAAAAAAAATCTAAACACACCTGCATCATTGGTCACTGAACCTTTGCCATTTTTTACATCCACGACCCATAATGCTTCACTTCCACCTGGACCGTCCTTCACTTTGAAAGCGAAAACACCACCAATTTTCTTTATATATGCCTCTCCCTCCTGTTAAAAATATTGACATCATTTAATAAATAGGTAAAAAATTGGATTTGTTTTTCACCCACTTGAAAACTCCTGTGAATCTTATTCTTTTCTGAATTTCACTTACAGTATGCCATTTTATAATTTTTCATCTTACACTGATGCAAATTATTTCTACAGTAACAGCACTGAAGATTTAACATCCACGCTGACTTAATTTAAAAAGTCATTTGAGATGTGATTTAGACATCCTCCAGGAATATCACTCTTTCCAAGAAAAGAGCCACGAGTCATTGTTCATTCCTGTCTATCTGTGCATCTCATTTTTGGGTGTAATAGGTTTGCAGAAGCCACGAAGGCATTAACAAACCCCAGACCACTGTCAGTGTACAGAGGCAGAGTCTGATTTGCATGGTTAGTGAGAGGCAGCCTTATTCCTGATGAATTACCTCCTGTAGCTTCTTCTCTATCTCCTTGAAGACAGTGTGAGCTTTGAAGCCTTTGAGGTCGCTGGCTGCGCTGGTGGCCACTGCAGCGATCCGAGAGCTGAGAAGGTTTAGTTCAGACAGTTCAACACTGCTGGTGCATATATGGTGTGAACCAAGTCCAAAGGTCTGCTTGTAATGTATGTAAAAGAACTACGGCATTTAACAAAATGTAATACTTAAAATGTAATTATTTTCTGACTTATAACTTCACAAACTCTATGTACTCATACAGACTTACATGTAATTATGTATGTAGGTAGGTCATATAGAAATCTTTTGTACCTTGGATTTTGCACCCAGTGTTCAGTATGCTTAAACAAACATACAACAGAGCTGAACCATTCAAGCATAAAACAAAATAAAAAATAATAGGGCACACTGCTGTTCAAAAGTTTGGCGTTAGTAAGATTAATACTTTAGTTCAAATTAATACTTTTATTCAGCGAGGACACATTAAACTGAACAAAAGTGACACTAATCAAACTAATTCTGTTATTTAAACTTTCTATTCTGAACACAAATGAATCACGGTTGAGTTTCCAACACTGACAATGAATTACTTGAGCATCTAATCATCATGAATCAAAGAAATAAATAACATTTTAAAATATATTAAAATAAAATGTTAATTTGTATTAACATTTTATAAAATAATTGTTTTGACTGTATTTTTTATTCAAATCACTGCAGCTATGGTGAGCATAAGAAACTTCTTTCAGAAACATGAAAAAGTCTTACAAAGCCCAAACTTTTGAACAGATGATGGGATTTTGGAAAAAAAAAAAAATTGACTGAAATTTGAATATAATAACAGTTACTGGATATATTTAGGCCAGTCCTCTCAATGCTCATTAAGACAGGTCGCAACATATTTTTGATTTTAGAATATTTTGTTTTTTGACTGGTTTTCAGCCCCAGGGTCAAAATCTCAATTTCTCCACCAAGACCGATGTTGTGCTGCAGGGCGACCTTTGCCCCGGGGACCTGCCGAGGCCCCGCCTCCCCCCTCAGCTGCCAGCACAGCTCTGCACACTGAGCTAGACCTGAGCCACGAAAACAGGCCAGAGTTCATCCTTCACTCGCTCTCAGTGTCACACATCCTTCACTGGTTCTGAGCATTTCTATATTTTGTGACCTGATGATTCTTCTGTCCTCTAATAATTAGTGAACAAAACTGCCATAAAAGGGACCAGGTACTTTCTTGATGGTCTCTGTTAAATTTTCATTTATATAGCATTTTGCACAAAGTAGTTGCATTGAAAACGCTGAAAATTTGTTGTCCTGCCACACAGACATACAACATCTTGTATATGTAACTATAAATGTAAATATTCTTTACATGCTATTGCATAAAACTGGGGATTAGAAATGGTTTACGAAATAAACAAAAAAAATAAATGATTTTGCAGAACATAATATAAATAACTTTTTTCGATAGACCTTAATCAGGGTGGATGCAATATTGAATTTTAAGTTTTTTTAATGGCATAAATGTCCTAGGACACATGATTTTTAAAACGCAAAATTTCCAGATTTTTGTCTACTAAAATTATTTGAGAGACGGCATCAGCGCTGTCAGATCACCTCATGTCTCATGCACCGGTGAGAAAACATTACAATACAAAGCACATGATATTGCAATAATAACACCTTCCATTCTCGCTGGAACGTGCTGATGATGTATGATGTCTGCGTGAACAGGGTACGCAGAGGTATGCAAATATATATGTTCACAGGCAGGTAAGACAGCCTTTTGCAGCCCTCAAACTGAAGATTATGATGGGACGAACATTTTACAGTTCTATGGCTTCCACAGACAATACAAATATATTTAGTCCACTTAATTTATTGATTTTTTTCAGGATGTAAAGAGAATTGCAACCAGCATAACAAAAAATGTTTTTGGCCGAAATCACCTTCCCTGCCTTTATTTTATGGCATTTTTTTAACCAAGAGGACAAACTGCTTAAGGTAAAAAAAAAATAATTGCCATTGATGAGTTATCTCGTCATTTAGAAGACAACGCTTCCCCGCCAAAGACGAGTTTTTGCGGCTTTTCGTGTTTTAACTGTTATACACTCGGGGGCGCTATTACACATCTTCTGAACGAGTACAAAACCTCCCGAACAAAAACACACGTGAACAGGATGGAGAAACGATATGTAAACAGATGCATATTAAATATAATGCGATCATCAGCAATAGAGAGCATATAAATGAAAACTGCATAATGTTACAGAGTAAAATGATGATCCAGGAAGTGGTATACTGCATGTCTGTGCAAGCTTTGGAGGTGTTGATGGGAGCGATTTACTGGATTTATGCTTTGATAATCACACTGAATAATATCCAGATGTAGATGTAGATTTTCTGACCTTTTTGCTCAAAATTATATTATTTTTATGAAACCTACCTATATTCAAGCTAGAATTAAACAGATTTTTATGTTTAAAAGTAGAGGCTTTGATCTTTATTTTGGTGTATCGCATATTCAAATATTCATACAGTAAAATATAATTTTAGTGAAAATCATCAAAATCGCTGGGGGGAAGAGTTAAAAACTACGATCTCACACTGTCGAGGTTAAGTCAGGACGTCTCTTTTTTCTATCACCACTGCAGTGAACTGATGAGCGTGTGCAGCGCTGGACGTCCGGTGACTTGACACTCCACCTTAATCCTGAGGTCCTGACTCCTGTGTTAACACTCAGGCTGAGCATTTTATCCTGTTGGGCTAAATTGCTTGCGCTTTTTCTCATTATCCCCAACAGGATAAGAGATTTAAAATAAGAGCTTTTCAGTCAGACAGAGCAAGCCTGTGACTCTTAACTCCTCGTAGAAAAGGTGTGGATCGAAAAACTGTCAAACCACTAGATAACTGGAGAAAGAAATCAAGCATCTCAAATATCTTCAGATTCTGTCTGATCCATATGCCAAAAAAATAATCAGACCACTATGATGATGATAAATGGATTTAGAATACAATGTCAGTCCAAAAAGGAAATTAAGTGAGTTTTAACCAGCTTCACCAGCACTACTACATATTTAAAGTTCAGTGTTGAGAGAGACTGGAAGGGACACAGAGATGGATGGATGGTTGGATGGAGAGGTTAAAAAGATTTACATTGAGAGTCCATTGTTCTACACCTGGTTTAACGACACCAACCAGTTTACAATTAGGAACAAACCAGTTTGGTAACTCAAGCCAGCTGTTACTTTTCTACAGACAGTCACAGAAAATAAGCTGTGAAGAGAGTAAACTCTAAGTGAATGAAAGCAATTAATTACAGGTGTATTTGTTCATTTTATGGTTTTGAGGTGCCTCTAATTTATTCTTATATCAGCAGCTGTCTGCAAGTTATTTCCTGCCAAAAGCTATGCTATTTGTGACCCTGGAGCACAAAACCACTCTTAAGTCGCTGGGGTATATTTGTAGCAATAGCCAAAAAAACATTGTATGGGTCAAAATTATCGATTTTTCTTTTATGCCAAAAATCATTAGGATATTAAGTACAGTTCATGTTCCATGAAGATATTTTGTAAATGTCCTACCATAAATATATCAAAACTAATTTTTTATTAGTAATATGCATTGCTAAGAACTTCATTTGGACAACTTTAAAGGAGATTTTCTCAGTATTTTGATTTTTTTGCACCCTCAGTTTCCAGATTTTCAAATAGTTGTATCTCAGCCAAATATTGTCCTATCCTCCTAACAAACCATACATCAAAGGAAAGCGCATTTATTCAGCTTTCAGATGATGTGTAAATCTCATTTTCGAGAAACTGACCCTTATGACTGGTTTTGTGGTCCAGGGTCACATTTATTTATTTATTGCTGTTGGTTAATGATTAACTCTAGTTTTTTCTTTCTCTCTTCTGTCATTCTTCACTTAATTGACTTGATATAGTCATGTGATATTGTTAAGGCTGAATAACATCATCTGAACTTGCCACACTTTGATTTTTAGTGAATTGATGCCACTGCTGTCAAGCAAAAAAGTACCAGATTTTTTTTAGTGAGTAACGTCTTAAAATTTGGTCACACAAAGTTTACACAAAATTGTACTTTTTTGTTTGTTTGTTTTATTGAGCTTGACAACAGCTGGAAAACAGCAGCTTGAACACTGTGCTAGACTTCTCCTTTTGTGTTTCACAGCCCAAACAAAGACTGATCTGGAGTGACATGAGTGTGAGTAAAAATGATCCTATCAATTCCCCCAGATCGGTCATCAGGTGTGTTTGATTAACCGTACCTGTGGCTCCAAGCGGATGTCCTTTAGAGATGAGTCCTCCACTTGGGTTTATCACCCATTTGCCACCATATGTATTATCACCCCGATCAATCAGCTCACCAGCTTTACCTACCAATGAAAAACAGATCATATTTTAAAACACGCTGCTAATCTAAACTCACCTTTTTAAAAAGTTGTGCTTGTGAAGCGGTCCATCTCACCCTCAGCACACAGTCCCAGAGCTTCATAGGTGATGAGCTCATTGGCAGAGAAGCAGTCGTGCAGCTCGATGACGTCAACATCTGATGGCTTCAGACCAGCAGCGTCAAAGCACCTCTGAGCTGCAAGATGGGTCATGTCATAACCAACCTATGATGGACAGAGTAAAAAAAAAAAATTATATTAGACATAAGAATCATACCAAAAATGAAAATCTGTCCTTCATGTCATTCCAAACCTGCATGACTTTCTTTCTTCTGTGGAACACAAAAAATTATTTTTTGATACAACTGAGTTTCAGTTCCCATTGACTTCCAATTGTATTTTTTGCCCATATAATGGAAGTCCAAGGACACCAAATCTGTCTAGACATGAATATTCCTCAAAATATCTTTTTTTTTCCAGAGAATAAAGAAAGTACAAGAGGGTGAATAAATAGTACTTAAAAGTCAACTTTAAAAAAAACAATAACTTAAAAGTTTTTTTTAGGCTGAGTGCTGCTCAACAAAATCAGCTACTCTTACCATTTTCATACAGCTGTTTTCCTCAAAGGTACTGGTGAGGTCTGTGACCATTTCCTGAGCAATGATCTCCACAGCCTTTTTCTCCAATCCGTTCCTTCTCACAAACGTCTCACTGGCCAGAACCGCAGCTCCTGCCCCATCAGATGTTGGGCTGCAGGAAAATAAGACACGATATAAAAATCTGATTCTGCTGGACAGTTCACAGTTTAACAAGCTATCTATTAAGAGCATCACATTTCTTAAAATAATATCATTTATGAGCTAGAACAATGACCGTCATGCAGAAAAGTTCACCAGCTTGTAAAACGCCCAGAACATTCTTTGATATGAGTATTTAATTGTGTTCAGTACATATTAAATTCAGTCAACGGCATTTGTGGAATAACAATGATTACCACAAAAAAATAAATAAATAAAACAAGTAGTTTTTTGTTGAGGGCCAAGAGTGACACTTCAATATAATAGATAAGAGATCAGTTAAAAAATAATGAACTAATTAATTTACATATTTGAAATGGTTTATTTAAATTCATGTTTTAAAAATGTAGTTAAATAAAATAGCTAATTAATTTTCAATTGAAAAACAGTTATATAGTCAAATGAAACAATAATGTAGTAAATGAATAAATCATAAATTGCACATTTTAAATAGTATTAAAAAAAAATGTACTTTTTACTTTTCTGTGTCTACATGCCAAATGCAAAGCCAATTAACTTTCGACTCAATTTTAAGAAACGTCTCTCATGTGCCACTTAATATATGACAGAAGACTCTAAAAAAAGACTTCAATAGAACTTTTTCCCTTGCACATCAATAAACACACATATTGTTTATGTCTTGTGGCTCTACTATTAAAACAATGAGTGTTTTAACAGTTATGGATCGTCTTATTCACACCGCCATTGTAAGTGCTTCACCAATTTTTACTTGATTTTTTTTTAAGAAAAGGAGGGACAATACATTTTAGTGGTAAACTGCAATATGCTACAAGTGCTGTCGCCTGAGATCAGCTTGTGCTGAACTATGAATATTAAATACTAATGACTGCCATACTTTTGTGGATATTCAAATCATGGCAATGACCTTATTCACCCAGACTCTCTGCTGCACTTACCAACACTGTAAGAGTGTGAGGAACTCAAAGACCTTCCTGGAGTTAATGACCTGCTCCAGACTATATTCATCCTGGAACTGAGAGTATCTGAGTGAGAATGTGGAGGAAAAAAGAGAATATGTCTTATTGTTACCTGTTACCTTCTATTGCACAGAAATAAACGTTTCCTCTGTAACAAACTCAGTAAAGCTTACGGATTATTGGTGGAATGCTTGTGGTTCTTCCAAGCAATTTTGGCAAAATGCTCTGGTTTCGTGCCTAGAGAAGACACAAAGCTTTTATTGGAGAAGGAACCAGATTGCAGGAGTCTTGAGTAGTTGTCTGGATCAATCGAAATATCTCATATTACAGCTTCGCTGAGATCTTACCGTACTTCTCCATGTGTTCTCTTCCAGCGTTGCCGAACATCTGAGGTGCAGCTGGTGCCGCCGCAACTCCGTAACGGTTGATCATCACCTCCATGTGCTTGTCCATAGGGTTGGTTCTGTCCATGTACTGCAAACCCAGGAGATCACATGAGACACGGGCTGATTTGCTTCATCGCTGGTATTATATAACAGAGCTGCGAGCTGCACTCACACCTTTGAGGATAGTGAACCTCTTTCCATCTTCTCAAAGCCCAAGGCAAGAACACAACCAGCCAAGCCTGAGTGCAAGAGTTTTTGTATTACATAAACTGGTCAGAAGTTTGAAATAACGGTTAAAATGTCTCTTATGCTCAGAAATATAGTAGAAACAGTCAAATTGTGAAATATTATTACATTTAAAACAACTGTTTTATATTTAAACTGTGATTTATTCCTGTGATGCCTGTGAAATTTTACATTTTTTTTTTTAGCAGTGCTTAATTTTCATTTGGTGCTTGAGAAATATAGAAAATGTATATATAAAAATACTTTTTTTAACATTTGAATTGTGATATACTACCATTCAAAAGTCTGAGGAAAGTAAGATTTTTTTAAAAAAAAAAAAAAGAAAGGAAGGAAGGAAAAGAAAGTAATACTTTTATTTAATATGGGCTAAAAATTGACAGCTCAGCTTTGCCATCACATTAAATAAATGTATATATATTTTAAAATATATATTCAATCAGGAAACAGTCCATTTAAATTGTAATAATATTTCATAACAGAACTGTTTTTCACTGTATTTGATCATATAAATGCAGCTTTGGTAATCATTAGATACTTCTTAAAAATAAATAAATAAATAAATCATACCAACCCCAAACTTCTGAAAGTTAGTGTGTTATTTTTTTTACTTTATTCATATTATTTTTATTTATATTATTGCTATTCGATAAAAAAAGTGTGTTCAATACCATAGTTTAAATAAATGACAATTTATTTTATCAATAAATAAATAAATAAAATCACTCTTCAAACTCAAAATCAAACTCCTTCTATAGTACAGACTTTAGTCTTCAGCAGACTGCAGTAGCTTTCGCACCTCCCTGAATGAGCTGACGGCCCATGAACAGTGCTGTGGAGCCGGTAGAGCAGTTATTGTTGACGTTGATTATTGGGATCCCTGACAAACCCAGACTGTGATAAATAGCCCTCTGGCCACATGTCGAGTCTCCTGGAGAAATACAGAAAAACCATATAAATTCAACACTGACATCAGAGAATAACATGTTAACATGTCTTGTACTATATCCAATATTGACAAAAGGTATGACATACCGTACACATAGCCTACACAGGCTTGCTGGACGGCACTGTAACTGATCCCAGCATCCGCCAGTGCTTTCTGCCCTGTGCCACAACAGAAGGGAAGCAAAAATATTCATATTTCTGCATCACAATGTGCTAAACATCTGAACAAGGCTCATCGACTGCACCTGCTTCTTTGGCCATGTCTGGGTAATCGATGTCCCTTGCACCCGGCTTTTCAAACTGAAAAAACAGGACAAAGAATCACTGACTAAAATAAGGCTCTTTAGAACTATGCATTTTAAAATGTTGCCTGAAATTTTGACCATTAGGTTTATAGTAATAAGGACATTTATAAAATATACAATATGAAAAACATTTATGCAGTAACATTGAATTCATACTTAAGACATTAAGTGTCATTGTTCCGTTATAGTTACTTTGAAAACTGTAACTTTTCTGATTGTGTAACACGCGTTCATTGTCATCTTGCACAGTGACCCTTGACACATTTAATTCAGGGTCATTTACTGATTATACTGATACATTTGCGTTTCTGTGAAGGACTTTAGCACTGTGCAATGCTACAGTTACTCAACACAGAGACACAGGCACAGTGAATCTTTGATAAGAAACTTTACAGGATAGCATAACTCTTTTATGTTTTTGTTTTTTAATGGCGATTAAACACTTTATTCAGAGCACTGAAGTTCTGAACCGCAGCATGCAGTCTGCCTTTAGCAATAAAGCTAATTACTGTACAGCGCATAACTAAACAACTAAACAATATTTTAATGATAAAACATATTATATTCAAAGCCACCGTGTGTCTTTAAAGTTAAGTTTTTATATATAAAACTCCAACTCCTACAGGCTTTGTCTTTAACGTCACCACAGTGTGTTCTGTATCAAGCAATAAGCTAGGCTGCGTTACAGTAGCCTTTTCTCAAACCATTACAAAGCGCACATATATCACAGAATCGATGCGTTTACCTTAGTCATTCCCACCCCGATAACAAAAACCCTGTTTCTTGCTGCAGCCATCCTCAGGTCAGCGTTGTGGCAGCTCAACTGGACTCGACTCACGGACACTGAACCCCAGCAGCTGATATACACACGAACACTGACACACAGATGGCGCTCTATCCTCACACACCGACACTCACATCCACATCCAGGGCAGAAAGTTACAGACAGAAAGGGGAAATCTATTTTTATGATCATTTGTCAAGCTGTTTTACCATTTATTCCTTAAAAAGTAATATCTATTTTATGTTGCTGCTTGCTTAGGAAAATTAAACACGGTTTTGCTATAGTTTTGTTTGTTTGTTTTGGCGTGTTTGTATCTGTATAACCAGTTTTACATCAAATACCATGTTTAACCTTTGGTTAGTATAGCAAACCCATGGTTAATTTAATAGTTAACATTTTGTAGTTAACATGGTTTAACTATAGTATAAATGCTCTTTTTTTGTTATTATTATTATTTGGTGTTATTTTGAAGTAAAACCTTTTTGGTATCTAACTGGTATCTATTTTTACTTATTACTAATCCAGTTTTGTCATTATTCATAATTGTTACTTCAGCAGTGATAAGTAACTATTTGCACATTTTGACTTTTTGATGTTTATATGGATCTGTGGTTCATATACAGACTATTCACCTCAGAATAGGAAGCCATGTAGTAAACCTCCAAATGGTAGATATGCTCTCATAGTGGCTAGTATTTACTAATTAGCATTAGTAGCTTTTTATTAGACACTAGTATTTATTCCAACTGCTTCTAGAAAGGCATTTTAGTAGTACAGTTAATAGTGAATGTGTTGCCTAATCTAAAAAATTAGATTATCCTATGACACTATATTTATATAGTAGCTTAAGTATTCAAGCACTTAAAATTTGAGCAATGAAATCTCAATTCTGAAGTTGTTTGTATAAACATAGTACACAATTATTGTTTTAAAACATCCCATTGATGTTCACTTCTTGAATGTTCAGCATTGCCTTATATCATAATGGCATGCAAAAAATATTCCTTTCTTTTCCTTTTCTGCTTCATTTTATTAAAAGCGTAATAAAAGTATTTAGCTGGGTTGCAAGCCCACAAAAACACACACAAATGTATCCAATAATTCCACACTTTATTACTGTAGTATAGTATAATCAAACTTACTGTCCATCTTGCATATAATAAGCCTTTTAATTACCAATTAGCAACATGCAATCAGCACTGACTAACAAGTGTGTGGTGTAGTCATTTTATAACTTCATTCTTTATTCGGGAACCAGTCAGTGGTTTTCAATCAGACCTCTTTATTTTTCAGCACTTGATGAATTGATGTGTGACCTCGTAGATCCCCACAGACTCACTGGCCTTCTCATCATAGTCCGTCCAGTCCTGATACATAGAAGAAAGACTGTCACAACCTCACCAATGAACTCGAAGGTGTGAAATGACTCGGAGAATTCTTACTTTCTCTTGCAGGTTGATTTCAGGGAACTGGGTGGATGTCTCTGCTCCTCCAGCAGCAAAACCAGCCTGTGGAGAAACAAGGTGAATGTTTATGTGTTTATTCAGACTAGAGGAAAGCTTCTGAAGATCATTTTACAACTACATAATTGTATGCACTTCTATTCAAAAGTTTAGAGTAAGTAAGATTTTTTTTTTTTAATGATTCTGAGGTCTACTAGGCTGCAATTATTCGATCAAAAGTACATTAAAATACTGAATTATTTTGAAATACTATTACAAATGACTATACTATGAGTCCTTTTAAAACTGTATTTATTCCTGTGATAAAAAGCTGAATCATCAGCATCATTACTCCAGACTTCGGTGTCTGTCTTCTTATAATCAATGTTGAAAACAGTATTTTTGTGGAAACCACTGTGCATTTGTTTTGTCAGGATTCCTTGATGATTGGAAAGTTTCGAAATAACAGCATTTATTTGAAAAGAAATATTTTTGTAACAACTCTTTTTAATACATCCTTGCTAAATAAAAGTATTTATTTAAAAGCTACTGGAATATATGTAATATCTCACCATAGGTTGGAAGTCAACTGGTTCCAGACCCCGACACTCAAACTGGACAATTGTCTTAAACCTTTCGCTGTCTTCTGCCTTTAGAAGAGAAAATACATGTTCTGGCAGCATAAATAAATAATATATGCATATATGCAACTATAAATATTAATATGCAACTGCATTATTCACTGTGGCTTATAAAGTAAAAAACAAAAAAAATGAATTTATTCTGTCTTACATTGTAAGGTGTAATTGTGTCCCTCAGGATATCTGGAAACAGTCAGACATCCACTTAAGTCCAGTAAGACATTCATGTACACTTACCCAACCAAAATATAAAAAAACCAACAGAGAAGATATTATTGTGCAACTTTTTAGCCATGTGTAAGCACTTTATCAGCACATTTACTAGCTAGTAGGTTGGTTACCTATGGAGTTTTCCCGAAAACACAGTTTGCACTTCTGCACCATGCTAGCACTCCCTCGTCCTCCTTTCAGCGGCATGCTGTCCTGCAGTGAGGAAAAGACCAGCCGTCACTATACAGGCGTTTCTATGCACTCAATTTAGTAAACATGAGTCACACAAGTGCAAAAGTTGCAGTGTATCAGTGAAGGTGAGATTTTGAATTAATAAAAACTAAATAATAACAATAATAATAAAAATAAAAAAAATAATAAAAAAACAAAAATATATTAAATAAATAAATATATATACACACACACATATACAGTATGTCAGTGTGACAGTCTTGTATTTTGAAATTATTTTAGAATTATTTTAGATTATTTTTACACATTGTGCAACAAAAAGTAAAACAAAAGTGACATAAAAATGCATTTAAAAACTGCCTTAGGGAAAAAAAAAAAACTAAACTGCATTTTCTGTCTATTTTGAGAAATAATTAAAACAGCACAATGACCATGAAATGAGAAAAACACAATGAAAACTGCACGTTTGTTCCCTTTTTGGTGTTTTATTGAAATATTCTTTATTTATTTAGTTTTGTTGCGAAATGTATTCAAAGCATTCCTTTTTAAAATAGTAAAGATGAACATATCTTCACTGCTAAAAGCATGAAAACATCTTGCAGCAATACTAGTAGATGATGCAAACCAGTTATTGGCTATATTTGAAACACTTACCAGTAAGGTGATATACTGCCACTTATCAGACACCTCACCACAATTCCCACACTTCAGCTGCAAGCACAGGAGACAGTTATTAGACTAAAAAATGACATCTCATTAACTCACATGGCCACGTGCACAGTTTTCAAGTGTGCATTATCAGTATTCATCACGTTACGAATGATACTAAGTTTATATAGTTATAGATCCTAAAAATGATTTCTCAGTTGCCATAAAAACAGTGAATGCTTAAAGTATAAGTATTTCCTGTGAGCAAAACAGCTGATGTCTGTTAATACTGTCAGAACACACTTTACCTTTAAATACCAGCGGAAATCATCCCCCACCGGCCTCACGCTTGTAACATTCTCCAAAGTGGCTTTAAACTGCAATCCAAATTTCTACAGATAAAAATAAATAGTTAGTAAAGCGGCTATTCGTTGTTTTTCCCCAAATATCCAATGCTTTTACACACATACCCCCATATTGAGCCACGCCTCTGCTGCTCTACGTCATCAGACGGCGTATAAAGAACGCGACGGATGCCACGATAGCAGCGCCGCCTAGCGGACATACGGGGTATTACAAGGATGAAACGAGGTGCACGAGTGGAACAAAGACACGGAGACCGTGTATAGTTTTATTATTTTATTCCACCAAAACGTAATGGATAATTCGTCAACAAAACCAGATGTAAATAATTAATCCAATGAAAAATGCGTGCCAGAGAGGCACGAGAGGGAAAGTGTAAACACAGACTTATTTAAGTGGTATGCACAAGGTTACTAAAATAAGTGTAATTCAAGTAATCATTTTTCTAGTGGTAACATTAAATGTGTTTGAGGTATTTAATGTATTCCCTGATTGTATCTGAGGATAGTAGTAATTGGGGGTCAGGTAGAATTAGGGTAAAATACTCTCTACGCACACTGAGAATGAGATATTGCGGTCAAAAAGAAGCACAGTTACTTGTAAAACTGT
The DNA here is from genome assembly GCF_018340385.1 of Cyprinus carpio. Lineage (NCBI taxonomy): Eukaryota > Metazoa > Chordata > Actinopteri > Cypriniformes > Cyprinidae > Cyprinus > Cyprinus carpio. Next base: position 6,305,277 of record NC_056598.1, read on the forward strand.
AAATATAGTCAACAAAACATGACACAATGTGTCATATGTACAAAACACTATAATTGTAAGAACCACAACAACATTGCGATTCAACTAGAAAGCTACAAAAAAAATAAAACAACTATAAAACGCTAATGTTGACATCATTACAAAATCACACATAAAAGGGCCTCAGATATGAGGTACTCGGGTATTTTCTTTTGTGGACGGAACAACCCACCCAACCTGAGCTCTGACTTCAAGTATGTATGCAAATAGCACTGTAATCAAAGTTGTCTCTACTTCCAGTCGGAACAAAACTTTCCAAACGTTTCATTTATTTTCGGAGTAGCTTAGAAAGCTGACAGGACAGGCTGAGCGTGCAATCAAACCTTCCAAAAAAACAACATACAGCACTTTCAAAACCCTGTAACATCCACAACAACAACATTTCAAATGCAAAATGCAAATAATAGTGACTGTAACAAAGGCATTTCAGCTCCTGCATCCCTTCATTGTCATTGGATGAATGGGATGCACACTGTTATTATTCAGTCTCGCCCTCTCCTCAATGGAGGGAAGGGCCAAAGTGAGGTCAGTGAGGTCGACTCGACTCAGACGGCCGTCTCTGTCTGGGGGTTCCGTGGCCGTTCTGAAAACCGTTCTGTCGTTTGGTGAATCCTCCGTTCAGGATATCCTGAATATGCTGCACAATCAGATTAATAGCCACTAAAGAGAAAGGGAGATAAAAGTACATCAAGTTAAATCTCTCCAGTGTGCATTTCATATCAAATAACTAGCGGCCTGCTGCCTCACCGAGATTGTCTGCTCCTCGGGGGATGATCACGTCTGCATACTTTTTGGTCTGCAAATATAAATGTTCAAGATCATTTGAATGAAGTCACAGCGAGGAAGCAGATGGAATGTGTCAAATCAGTATATGTGATACTTTTTCTGACAATATAGTACAGTTAAAAGCAGCTATAATAATAGAGACGTGAGGTTTCGTTCGTAAGGATACTCACAGGAAGACAGAACTCCTCAAAGGCTGGCTTCACAAAGTTGATGTACTGGTTCAGAACCTGCTCCAACTCTCTCCCTCTCTCACTTATGTCCCGCAACACTGATAGAAACAAGAAAACACACAGTTACTATTTATTTAAACAAACCTTCACGCTCATTGTACCTCAATAAAGCTATTATTGCCAGAAGTTCAGTGCAAAAGTGTTTTATAAATTACATAAATAAAGAACTTTTAAATAATCAAGCATATTACATACAAATGAATGGTACTTTATCTCATTAAATTATTTAATAATCTTCATACATGTAAAATACATACAAAAAGTTAGATAAATTTAACTTAAAGGGATACTCCACCCTAAAATGAAAACCGGGAGGCCTGTGACTGTCCCATAGACTGCCAAGTAAATAACAGTGTCAAGGTCCTTAAAAGGTATGAAAGTCATCGTCAGAATACTCCATCTGCCATCAGACATGCAATCTGGGTTATATGAAGCAACGGGAACACTTTTTGTAAGCGAAGAAAATAAAAATAACTTTATTCAACATTTCCTTTGTCAACAGTCTCCTCTGTGTCTCTCCATATCACCGTATGCTCTTCTGTATCATCCGTGCCACAAGGATGCTGTTTTCTTTCAGATCGAAGCTAAATACACGTAGAAACAGTGCATCCTTGTGGCACGGATGATACAGAAGAGGATATGGTCTAAAGTCGTTATTTTTTGTTTTCTTCGCTTACAAAAAGTGTTCCCGTTGCTTCATATAACCCAGATTGCATGTCTGATGGCAGATGGAGTGTTCTGACGACGACTTTCATACCTTTTCTGGACCTTGACACTGTTATTTACTTGGCAGTCTATGGGACAGTCACAGGCCTCCCGGTTTTCATCCAAAATATCTTAAATTATGTTCCGAATATGAACGGAGCGTTTACAGGTTTGGAACGACATGGGGGTAAGTGATTAATGACAAAATTTTCATTTTTGGGTGGAGTATCCATTTAATGAGAGCAGCATAGTGAGAGCAGCTGAGAAGATCATTGGTGTCTCTCTCCCCTCCCTCCATGAAATTTACAGAACCTGTCTCACTCGCAAAGCCCTCTGCATCGCAGGTGACCCCACACACCCGTCACACAGCTTCTTCAGTCTGCTGCCATCAGGTAGGAGACTGCGGAGTCTCCAGGCCAGGACCAGCAGACTGAAGGACAGCTTCATCCATCAGGCTGTCAGGAAGCTGAACTCGCTCCCCACATCTCCAGGTCCTTTTTTCTTTTTTCTTTCTTCTATTATAATATTTTTCACTTTTAGTACTTAAACTTACTTAATTTCATCTAGCTCCTAAGGCAACCTACCCATTTTTTGTAATTTTTTTTTTTTTTTTTAGCATAATGTGGTCACACTAGAGCACACAAAATTTCTTTAAATACTGCACTGGTCATAATATGACATGATGCTCTGTGTTTTCTTATTTAAAAACAAATTCAGTATAATAAATAACTCCTGCAATAACTTTCCTGCAGCACTACACACCTGTAGTTGGTAACTGGCATTGATAAAAATGCACAGGTCAGTTCAAACTTTGGAATGCAGCAAAATGTAAAACTTATTTGCATTCATTTCTATTTAACAATTTTTTTTCTAGTTTCAGGTAATGATAATGAACCTGAAAACCCAGAGGAAATCACGCATTATCATCAGCAAAGCTCATAGAGCTACTCTACTTAGGAAAACAAAGACAAAAAGCACTACTTAAACCATATTGCAAGTGAGAATGTCAGTCAGGTCATCTACCTCTTCGCGAGAGGCGTGTGTCTGGGTCTGTGTCCACAAACAGCTTCATTTGGAACAAATCTCGAATCTCTTGCGAGTAGAACATGAGAATCCCCTCAAAGAGAACCACATCTGCTGGATACACGGTCACAAACTCAGCTTTCCTGTAAGAGGTGTGCAGAACATAGGATTCATAATACGTCCAACAGTGGTTCACCCTTCAGAACGCCCAAAATAGCAACTTGTGAAGAGAGAGATAGAGCAGCGCTGACCTGGAATGGGTAACAAAGTCATAAACTGGGATGTGCACGGTCTCCCCCTGAATGATGTCACGCAGAGTCTTCATGACCAGCTCATTGTCGAAAGCATCTGCCAATGATGGAAACACTGATAAACAGATTATCCTCTATAAGAAACTATTCAAAAGAAAAAATTACATTTTGATCTTTAAAAGGAATGTCCACATGACACGTGTCTTCAGAAACCATATGATATTTTTGTGTAAGGACGGAACTAAAATTGAAGACTGACAAAACACATGTGTAGTGACCATGTGGGCTGTTTGTTTTTTTTCCCCCATTCCATGAATATAAGTAATAAATGAGTATATTCTAACTTCTGAGTCAACTTCTGACTTCTTTAACAACCCTCAGACATTAAAGTACCTGGGTGATCGAAGTTGAACTGGCCCCTGAGCGCTTTGGCTTTCTGTTCAGGTGTGAGCTCCCTGTAAAAGCTGTCTTGACTGAGGATGACCACCTGCCGCTGGTGACGGTCAATCTTATTCTGGCCCAGCAGCTCCATGATCTTCTCACATACTGAAGACTGAGAGGAGAGGACCCAAAACCACTTAGTAAGTGCTTAACCCCCCAGCGGAGATATACACAAGCTAAAGCCACAGTGGTTGCGTTAATTAACTTATAAATCATTTTTGAGACACAACTTCTAAGCCCTCTAAATTATCAACATGATCCAAACTTGTAAAACCTGTTTTACACAATCTACTACATTCCTTCTATAAAAGGCCTTTCAATATAATTCCAACGAAACGTTCCCCTTCAGGTCGTGGTCCAAGTATTTGTGCTGTGAAATCTTCACTGATTTCTTATGAATTTAAGATGAACACTTACTGGACTGCAAAAAATCCATGTCATTATTTAGAATAATCATGTTAAAATCGGTATCAAATATGATACATAAGGCTTCTGAGGAATGTTTTTGTACATCTCTCAATCATAATTGCATTGTTTTACCCCACAATATTAAAACTACAGAGATCCGATCACAAAACTAATCTTACGAAGGCATATCATTGGGAGATAAAACTGATATTCATATGCATTTTATGCAAGTAGTCTGAGCTCCATATTCTCTTATATCATATTACACGAGCCCTAAAGGCCCGGTGCATCAAATATGATACTCCCACATATGCATGTTTTTAAATAATCTGTCTAAAGATTCAATTAACTAGATAAAAAAATAAAATAAAATCATTTTATATGCCAGGCTTAAAAACCTTGTCATTTACTTGTCCTCATGTTGATCCAAACCTGTATGACTTTCTTAGTGTTTGTAGTCCACACAATGGAAGTCAGTGGGCACAAACACAACACTATTTGACTACAAACATTCTTCAAAATATCTTTAACATGAAAAAGGGGAGCAAATGATGAATTAATTGTTTTTTTTTTTGGCAAACCATCATTCTAACTTGTACTATAGACAAAGGAGACTGTTCCCACTAGTGTCTCTACAGACATGTGCTGTAACTCTGGCGCGGTGGAGGAGCGTGGGGTGGGTCACGTATCCCATGTAAGGAAATCTCCTCCACTGTGTGCAATTAAAATCTGGGCTCAGAATTCCGCGCTTCAGAGCCAATGAGCATAAAGAAACCCTATTTTAACAGTAATAGCATGGTTTAATTTGCCAACTAGTTTTTTTCACAAGCTCAGTGGTAATCGTTAAGCGGTGTTAGCGGAGTTTCCTGTACATTAGGGTCAGCGGAAGTTTAATGAACGCTTGTTACTAAAACGGGGTCGTGGCGTCAGTGTAAACATCCTCCGCGGTTATGACGTCACGGCCCGCAACTTTCCTTCGCCTACATGGAAGGAAGTGGCACTTTTTTTCCCCACTTAATTTTTAACAGCTACAACACACCTCTTTTAAACCAGCATGGCAACTAATAAACATAAGTAAACTTCTGATGTAGACATTCGAGGTCGCTTGCAAGCAAATACACGACAACAGGACACGCGGTGATTCTAAACGCAGCGCCACGTGGAGCTCAAACATGACGTTGTCGACATTTACAACGATTCTGAACAAATCCTAATGGAATAATGAAAAATATGACGTGTCGGTTACTCCAAGTTTAAAATTAATTCCGCGTTTTTTAAGTTATCTTACTGTTTCCAGTTATGAAACAAAAGATTTACAAATTACAAAAATGTTTAAAGGTTTTAAATTAAATGTATCGATTTTGACCTATAAGAGATATGGGCGTGTGAATACATTTTAAAACCCCGTATGTTGTATTTCTTAAATCTTGTGTTATGAGCTGGTTAGAGCCACGCGGTCGCTAGAGGCACCGGCGTCACAGAAAACCCCCGTTAACCTAACGTTACATGACCGGTTACTGACGAGCACTCGTAAAGCTCAAACCTTTCCGCTGGCGGTGCCTCCAGCCACACCGATGAGGAACGGCTGTCGGGTGTTGTGTTCGTTCTCCGTTCTGTCCTTCAGATGTGTTTCACTGTCGCCAGCCATGCTTGCAGTGGAGCACAAGAGTGTGTGTCGCTATTCTAATAATACACACACTCTCTCTCTCTCTCTCTCTCTCTCTCTCTCTCTCTCTCTCTCTCTCTCTCTCTCTCTCTCTCAGCGCTCCTCCTACTGTCCCACTCACTGCTCTTTCCTCAAAGAAAATAATAATAAAAAATAATAAATGAATATATTCATATATCTCTGAATACAAGTCCCAATGTGTCCAAATTAATGTGAAAAGACAAACATTTTGACTCAATTCTCAATTAAAATATGTGGAAAAGTAGGTCAAAATGGTAGGTTTATTGACAGGGAATTTACGCTATCCCTGTATGAACATCTACCCTATATATATAAATATATATATATATATATATATATATATATATATATATATATATATATAATATATATATATATATATATAATTAATTATATGTTATATTATAACATGTTCCAGTGATTTATCATATGTATTACCATAATAACATTCTATTAGGTTTGTTTCGCAGTGATAGCAAATTTACAGAATAAGCAGGTACTGTCAGCATCAACATATTTAGAAACAATAAGGTTCACTGCATATATTTTATGTAATTTTTAACATTTTTAAAAAATTTTCTACATTTAATTTTTCGGAATCGTCAGATGACATCATCAAGAAGAAGCCAATGAGAGTCGCTCTCGCGTATAAGCCCCGCCCTAGAATGCTCGAACATGGCTGGACTGATCCGAAATCGTGTTTTTCTTCAGACTTTCAGCAGCAGGAGGTGAGTAAAGTGCACGTCTGTCACTGCGAAACCTTTCTCACTAGCGTTAGTATTTTCAGTCTTGAATGCAACACTTGCTATGTGGTAGGCTGCATTTAAGCGGACGGCCAAAGTTGTTGCTTTAGACTCTTACAGGCTTTTGTAGAAATAACATAGTCATGGACTTGTATATATACAAATACTCTTAACTTTTATTTTAAATCTCTTCTAATTTATGCTTGACTGTTGTATTTTTATTGCTGTAACACTATGTTTTGGTGCAAAATCTGAGAGGATCTGGTTTGTTGACACTCGTCCAGGGGATCAAAGTTCAGTGTTAGGCATTTGAAGATGGCCCTGCTGAGCTCTCTCCGGACCCAGGGTCTCTGTGGGGCCCTGTACTACACCGGGACCAGGAGCATATCCTCAGGAAGCCTTCATATCATAGATTCACTTAACTTCTGGAGTGGTGGCCGAGTGAGCCTTAAAGATGTGGAAACCAAATCCGAACCCGTATATGAGCCTGCAACTGGTAATGTGTTTCTCAAACTAATTTCACCCCTTCTAAGCATTGCCCAATCAATCAGACTTTGCCCCATCAGATGATTACAGTCACATCTGGCTTCCACTGAGTTCCTCAATACACCGTGTTGTTCTATGAAAAGACATTATCATCTCGGATCTTTGTAGGCCGTGTCTTGTGCCAGCTACAAGCTTGTGGTGCCGCAGATGTTGATGCAGCTGTCAGGAGCGCCAGCGCTGCTTTTACAGTGTGGAGTAAACTGGCAGGCATGGAAAGAGCCAGAGTCATGCTAGAGGCGGCCAGACTCATTGAGGTAGACCGGAGTCATTGATTAGGCATCCTAACACATTACAAAACAGTGCTGCATTGATTCAAGTCGTGTTGAGTCTGATCTTTTCAGTTACTTCTGTTGCTGAGAATAGAAGAGAAGAGAGGAGATTGCTGAGATAGAGGTCGTCAACAATGGCAAGTCCATCACCGAAGCCCGCTTAGATGTGGATTCAGCCAGACTGTGCATTGAGTATTTTGCAGGACAAGCCACCACTCTTTCAGGTGAGATGTTTTGCCGTTGAGCATTCTCATATAATACAGTACCACATTTTAAAACTTCATTACTAAAAAAAAAAAAAAAATAAAAAAAAAAGACACTGCCAGTCCAGAGTTCGTTATAATTAAGATTTTTTAAAAAATGCATTAATAATAATTGATAACTGGACAGCAAATCAGAATATTAGAATGATTTCTGAAGGATCATGTGACACTGATGCTGAAAATACAAATTTGTTCACATTTTAAAATACATTCAAGTAGAAAACATTTCTTTTAAAAGTAATATTTCAGTTTTTGTTGAATTTTTTTTGTTATCCAATAAATGCATCCTTGATAAGCATAAGAGACTTCTTTCTTAAATCTTAATTATTACAAACGTTTGACTGGTAGTGAACATACAATTAAAATTAAAATGATAGTTATGTTAACGTAGGACTACACAGGTGTGTTTGGGCTATTCTTTCTCAGGTCAGCATGTTCAGCTGCCAGGAGGTTCGTTTGCTTACACACGTCGGGAGCCGCTCGGTGTGTGTGTGGGAATAGGAGCCTGGAACTACCCCTTTCAGATTGCAGCCTGGAAATCTGCCCCAGCCATCGCTTGTGGTACGTGTTCTATATCTGTCTTTCTTTCTTTCTTTCTTTCTTTCTTTCTGTGCATCTCAATAAATTAGAATGTCGTGGAAAAGTTCATTTATTTCAGTAATTCAACTCAAATTGAGAAACTTGTGTATTAAATAAATTCAGTGCACACAGACTGAAGTAGTTTAAGTCTTTGGTTCTTTTAATTGTGATGATTTTGGCTTACATTTAACTAACAAAAAACCAATTATTAATATATATAAATTAGTTTGTATTTAGTTGCATGTCAGTTAGTTAATTCAAAACACCTGCGAAGGTTTCCTGAGCCTTCAAAATGGTCTCTCAGTTTGGTTCACTAGGCTACACAATCATGGGGAAGACTGCTGATCTGATCTTCACAAGGAGGGTAAGCCACAAACATTCATTGCCAAGAGTGCTGTATCCAAGCATGTTATCAGAAAGTTGAGTGGAAGGAAAAAGATGCACAACCAACCGAGAGAACGGCAGACTTACGAGGATTGTCAAGCAAAATCGATTCAAGAATTTGAATGAACTTCACAAGGAATGGACTGGGGCTGGGGTCAAGGCATCAAGAGCCTCCACACACAGACGTGTCAAGGAATTTGGCTACAGTTGTCTTATTCCTCTTGTTAAGCCACTCCTGAGGTGTCTTACCTGGGCTAAGGAGAAGAAGAACTGGACTGTTGCCCAGTGCTCCAAAGTCCTCTTTTCATATGAGAGCAAGTTTTGTATTTCATTTGGAAACCAAGGTCCTAGAGTCTGGAGGAAGGGTGGAGAAGCTCATAGCCCAAGTTGCTTGAAGTCCAGTGTTAAGTTTCCACAGTCTGTTATGATTTGGGGTGTAATGTCATCTGCTGGTGTTGGTCCATTGTGTTTTTTGAAAACCAAAGTCACTGCACCCGTTTACCAAGAAATTTTGGAGCACTTCGTGCTTCCTTCTGCTGACCAGTTTTTTGAAGATGCTGATTTCATTTTCCAGCAGGATTTGGCACCTGTCCACACTGCCAAAAGCACCAAAAGTTTGTTAAATGACTATGGTGTTGGTGTGCTTGACTGGCCAGCAAACTCGCCAGACCTGAACCCCAGAGAGAATCTATGGGGTATTGTCAAGAGAAAAATGAGACCAAAAAATGCAGATGAGCTGAAGGCCACTGTCAAAGAAACCTGGGCTTCCATACCACCTCAGCAGTGCCACAAACTGATCACCTCCATGTCACGCTGAATTGAGGCAGTAATTAAAGTAAAAGGAGCCCCTACCAAGTATTGAGTACATGTACAGTAAATGAACATACTTTCCAGAAGGCCAACAATTCACAAAAAATGTTGTTGTTTTTTTTATTGTTCTTATGAAGTATTCTAATTTGTTGAGATAGTGATTTGGTGGGTTTTTGTTAAATGTGAGCCTAAATCATCACAATTAAAAGAACCAAAGACTTAAACTACTTCAGTCTATGTCCATTGAGTTTATTTAATACACGAGTTTCACAATTTGAGTTGAATTACTGAAATAAATGAACTTTCTAATTTATTGAGATGCACCTGTATATATTTTATGTAAGTGTGTTTTAGAACACTGGAATCACAGAACATATTCCTTAAATATAGGTATCCACTGATATAAATGGATAATAATACAATTTGATATTATTTTCTCAAACTAATTCAAATGAAATAATAGTCATATAAAATAAATCAATTTAAATGCTACAAGGGTCATTCCATGTTAACTCAACCAGAGGCCCCTGGCTAAAAAATTTAGATTTAGATTTTTTTTTCCCCTAGTGAAAGAAATACATAATTAAAGATATTTCTTTTAAAAAGAAAAAAGTACCAGCTGAATGCAATGTGACCCACATTTAGTTTTTGATTATTCAATATGTGTACAATTTGAACTGTTTACTCATGAAGCCACATTAAAATGCATTAACAAGAGAAGTCTGTCTTTCACCAGAAGATATTTTGCCTAAAAATTACAAGATGATAACCTTAACTTAAATTATGGCACAACATAACACGTCCTGTTACAGACATGAATGATTCACCTGGTGCACTATAAAACATAATCTTAGACCCTAATCCTGGTGAAGAACTTTATTTGTTTAATATCCTCTTTGTTCACTCTCGGTCTGTCCTAGATCTGTGCCTGAAATGATTATCTTAATACTCTCCATTCACAGTCTTCTATTACGATTCAATTGTAGGCAACTCTATGGTGTTCAAGCCGTCACCGGTGACCCCCGTGACTGCAGTGCTGCTGGCCGAGATTTATTCACAGGCTGGGGCTCCTGAGGGCCTCTTCAATGTGGTGCAGGGCGGACAGGAGACGGGTTCTCTGCTGTGTCATCACCCATCTGTGGCAAAGATCTCCTTCACAGGAAGTGTGCCCACAGGCAAGAAAGTAAGACGACCCGAGCTAATAGTAATAGTTGTCACAGAACTTCTTCACGTAAACAATTTGCTTATTGTATGGTTTAAAGGAATAGTTCACCCAAAAATGAAAATGTATTCATTCAACATGTAGACGAGATTGTTTCTTCATTGGGACAGATTTGGAGAAATATAACATTGCATCACTCTCTCACAAATTGATACGCTGCAGTGAATGGGTGCCGTCAGAATGAGAGTCCAAACAACTGATAAAAACAATTATCCACACTATTCCAGTACATCGATCAAGTTGATCTAGTCAAGCTTGTGAAGTGAAAAGCTGTATATTTGTAAGAAACAAATTCATGATTAAGATATTTTAACTTCAAACCAATTCATAATATTATTTTCTCCAGTGAAAAAAAAAAAATTTTCTCATCTGAAGTCTAAAACAGTTATTAATAAATATGAAGGTGGATTTTGATGTAAGAGGACAACAGAGATAGACTTTTTTCCACTGGAGAAAGCATTATTTATTATCGATTATGGACTTATACTTTGGCCAGAAGTGATGGTTTAAAGTTAAAAATATTCTAAATGAATTTGTGAAGAGAAAAACTGTGTTTGTAATAATCAAGTTATTAACTGATTAACTGGAGTGGTGTGGATTACTTTTGGATTATTATGATGTTCTTATCAGCTGTTTGGACTCTCATTCTGACGGCACCCATTCACTGCAGAGCATACATTGGTGAGCAAGTGATGTAATGCTAAATTTCTTCAAATCTGTTCTGATGAAGAAACAAACTCTTCAGCGAGGATGAGTAAATTTCCAGAAAAGTTTAATTTTGGGGTGAACTATTCCTTTGATCTAAGTTTTGTTTATTATACCAGACATTATACAGTACGCTCTATTGAGAAAGTCACTAAGTAGTTGTAGTGGAAACTATCCTGGAATGCACTTCCTTCATTCAAATGCGCGTTTTGGCCCAACAGATAATGGAAATGGCTTCCCGAGGGGTCAAACCAGTGACACTGGAGCTCGGTGGTAAATCTCCACTGATCATCTTTGAGGACACTGACCTTGAAAATGCTGTCAGAGGAGCACTCATGGCCAACTTCCTGTCTCAAGGCCAGGTACTGTACTGGAAAGCCAAGTCAAAGTATGAACATGCATCTTTTTCTATTTCTGTTTCATATTCATGAAAAAAATAATTTTTGGGTGTAGATCGATCAGTAACATCACTTTCAGATAAGGGATCCGCACTCACTGTATCTTCTTGTAATTTATTTTCATTTTGCAACAGAGCAATCGACAATCAAACGTTTCGGCAACAAGCCTTCTTCAGTGAATCATAACTTATGTTTCACATAAAAAGTATTTTTAGAGCATCTAGCCATGCTGATCTCCGGGGAAGTCGTGGCCTAGTGGTTAGAGAGTTTGAGTCCTAACCCTAAGGTTGTGGGTTCGAGTCTCGGGCCGGCAATACCACGACTGAGGTGCCCTTGAGCAAGGCACCGAACCCCCAACTGCTCCCCGGGCGCCGCAGCATAAATCCGGATGTGTGTTCACGGTGTGTGTGTGTGTTCACTGCTGATCAAGTTAATGCATCCTGGCTGTATAAAAGTATACATTTTTGTTGAAAAAATGTTACTGAGCCCAAACTTTTAAAAACTTTCAACACATTTATTTTCAACAGTTTGTCTGCAATTATCCTATAGTGATATCAGCCCAATCAGACTGAACACTAATTATGAAAACCCACTCACATTGATGCACATGCTGTTTATGGTCACCTGTGTTGTGTATCTATAAATATGCTCGTCAGTAGCTCCATATTCATAAACATATGTATTTTTATACACTAATGATTAATGAATATGTATTTTTTGTATTGCTCAATTGTAGGTGTGCAGCAATGGCACCAGAGTTTTCGTGCAAAGCTCAATTCTTCCTCAGTTCTTGAAAGAAGTGGCCAGGAGAACTAAAGCCATCCAGATCGGAGACCCTCTGTTGGATGAGACTCGTATGGGAGCTCTGGTCAGCAAACCACACCTGGACAAGGTGCTGGGATATGTGAAGCAAGCTAAGAAAGAGGTACAAGTGTTGTTCAGAAAATATTCATAGTAGTATGATTGTATCTATATGATATGGTTTGGTTTAAAGTAGTTACTTTTTCCTGATAGGGAGCCAGAGTGCTCTGCGGAGGGGAGCCCTTCGTCCCAGCAGATCCTAAACTAAAAAATGGATACTACATGACACCATGTGTGCTCGGTGAGTTGAAAAAACGGTTGGTCATGTGTTTTGGAAACATTCAATGGTCTGTTTTTGTTCTGTTCTTTTCCTGCAGTCTGTGTTGTGTGTTCATTCACGCGTTCTGTTTTCAGACGGCTGCACGGATGACATGACGTGTGTCAGAGAGGAAATCTTTGGGCCTGTGATGTCAGTACTGTCCTTTGACACCGAGGACGAGGTTCTTCGGAGAGCCAATGATAGCGCTCTGGGTCTGGCTGCAGGAGTCTTTACTAAGTAAAGTCAAAATGATTTTTATGCTCATTACCATTCAAACATTTCAGGTTTCATAAAGGTAAAAAAGCTATACTGTTTGCTAATATTTTCCTTTCCCGTCTGTTTCCGACTCATCAGAGATGTTAAGAGAGCTCATCGTGTTATAGAAAACCTGCAGGCTGGATCTTGCTTCATCAACAATTACAATATCACCCCTGTGGAGGTGCCGTTTGGAGGATACAAGGCCTCAGGTGGAGTTACCAAACATTACTTGTCTGTCTGTGTTTGCTCTGTAACATTAAACACACACTGTACTCAAATTAAACATGACCTTTTTCCTGATTTTAGGTATTGGCAGAGAAAATGGCCAGGTGACCATTGAATTTTACACTCAGTTGAAGACTGTGGTGGTGGAGATGGGTGATGTGGACAGTCTATTTTGAACACGAGCCAGGTGTATTCTGGTTGCAGATCAATGACTGAATCTTACAGAAACATCTTTAAATGCAATTACCAACATTCTCTTAAAACTAACGCAAGGCTTTTAAAATATAAACTGTTATTAAGTATTAATGTTCTCCATGTTTCGCGTGCCAACATAATTTCTGTCACTTAAATGAGAGCTGTCTATGAATATTTCACAATAAAGTGCCTGTACTGTAGGATAGTGCGATTCTTAATGAGCATAAAGAATGTAAACTGTATTCATTTAAAGTGACTATTATTATATTTGATTATTAAAAAGTTTAATGGGATATTTTGGTTAACATGCACGTGTATCAGACCATGCTTGTGCTGTGAATATATGCTTTACCTATTCATTCAGTTGAAGAGACACTATGCATGTAATATTTTTGAACTAATGACAAAAAAATGATTGTACTAAAAAGCGTGTATTATAAAGGAATATTTCATGTAAGGTAATGTGAAGTATTGTTTATTTTATGTATATACTCATACAAGCGGCTGATGTGTCATGCATTCAACATCGTTTGTACTACAAACAGTAAGTCCAATCAATAAATATATACATTCTAGAATATGAGGAGGATGAATTCCCCAGAACTAATTACCCAGTCAAAAACTTTTTAAACTTCTACCTGGTAAAAGGACATTTTACTTCCATTTACTTAAAATATATATATTAGCAAAAACCCTTTAAAAAATCATTTTGTCTGATGTGAACTTGTGGTTTCAAAAGCATTTCTTCTTTTTCCTCCTTGTGACTTTGCTTCGGACACACTTCCTCTGTGCAAATATATAATGGGGAAAAAATGAATTAAAAAAAACAAACAGTTTTTTTTATCTCTATAAAGAAATAAAAAATACCTTACCTTTGCTATAGCTTTTTTGGGCTGTTTGAACTGTGCGATAGATTCTGCAAAAGGTCAAGACAATAGGACTGTAAAAACACGTCTCCACCTCCTTCCATTATAGAAAAGTGAAAGCAAAATATCTCAGATATGGCTGCTGTCATCATTTGGTGCCCGAGTCAGCACAGTAGTGATTCAGTTGGAGCTAAGTCTGCACTGTAGTGATCGTGAGCTGGAGTTACAGCATCAAAGTCCCACCCAAACTCCCACAGACCCAATCGCTAGCACACAATCATGACATCACATCCCATTTTTATAGCATCAAAAATATTGACTAAAACTGCAACCAGCCACTAGATGGCGATCAAAATGTTTTTGCTTCACTTTTCAGGACATGTGCGACACATCTGGTCAGACGAGACCTTCTGAACAAAAGCTGTTTCAGGTACTTACCATCTTCAGAGGGCAGGTCCTGCTCACAGTTTCTGGTCACCTGTCACAAGACAGAGAAACGTTTCAAAATCTGAATCCAGTCTGGTAAACGCATATCAAAGTTTATCATGTATAACATCTGCTTTATACCCTTTCTGCTGCTCTGATTCGAGTGAGAGAGGGTGTCTCCATCTCCATGTCGTTCTCACTCAACTGGCCTCCCTCCTGTAGCTTCCCAAGCCGGCTCTGTGCTGCCGTCACGCGCAACTTCATGCTGTGGAAGCGAGACTGAATATCGCCCACTCTGAAGTGCACTGCAGTTCCCTCGAACCACAGACTGTCATTTACACCTGCCTTGAATCCTGGTGGCTCATACTCAGGTGGAGTGACAAATTGAGACAAAAGCACACCAGTCATTAAGATGTTTCACTAAGCACATTAATTTTTTCCTAAAAGCATTACTAGTTTGAACTAGTCATGAAGAAACCGTTCTTATCTACATCTCTTAACATACTGCAGAAGGATGTAAAGGCAGCATATTGTACCATCATCATAGTAGTAGAGTTTCATAGTGAGGTAAACACCAGTGGGCAAAGCCTCTAGATTCTGCATGAGGAGGAACAGCTTCCTGATGAGGAGCGTTGAGGCTTTCTTTGTGTCCTCCAAGGTCACTCTTGTGTCCCCAGTCACATTACTGAAATGAAGAAAAGAGGAAAGGATTAGTGTGTGTGAGGTGAATGGAGGTTTCAACTGTTTTTGTATTAATGTACTGTCCATGCTGTGTACACTACCAATCAAAAGTGTGGAGTCAGTAAGATTTGTAATGTTTTTTTTTAATGCTCATGCATTTATTTGATCAAAAATATGGTAAAAACAGTAAACAATGTACAATACTACACCTCCACAGGATGTCCATCTGTGGTCCACACTCTGAGTATCTGAACTTAAACTGGTAGGACTCAATGACATGCTGAGAAAACAGACACGTAAGAGACAAAACAGCCAGTTTGGAAAAGTTATATTATTACTGTCCACTTTTTAAAATTTAGATCCTCGCCTCAACTAATATATTGAAAATGTTTCTCTCCAGGTTTGCGTCTAACATTCTTTCAATTTGGGTCCAAAAAGTGTAAACCTTAAGATAAATTTAATAGAAAATATTTATTTTCTTGAAAAAATTATATTCTTTAGAATTTGTCTTTAGTATGATAACAATATAAAAGGCAATAATTTAATGTTGTAACTGTGTAATATTTCACATACACAGTTCCTCACAGTATAAATGATTTTAAACACAAAAAAATATATTTGAAAAAAAACAGTTTCAAAAACCCTGATCTAAAAACTCAGTGGAAGATTGTAGACTTACATTACTGTCATCTGGGCTTGTGTGTACCTGCAGAATAAAAAACAAACAAAAACAAACAGGAAATGTAAATAATGTGGGTTTTTTTGTGAAAAAAGTATTATAGAATTGATAACATGCATAACTGACCCCAATGACCACCATTTGAAGCTGCAAAATATAAAGATCAATGAAATAATAATTTAAAATAAATAAAGAGAAACAGAGATGTATATCTAAATATGGTGCTTTTAACTTACATATCTCTTCTCCAATGCATCAAAACTTCCCAACAGTTGAAGGACAGAAGTACGGTTATATTGACTTTTTATAGCATTATATTTTACACTTCAATGAAGCATTACAAATATACTTTCAAGAACTCATTTGAATATACAAACTAGTGCTGGGAAACGATTAATAGCATCCAAAATAAAAGTTTTTGTTTAATGTGTATACACTGCGTTCCAAATTATTATGCAAGTGACTTTCTGTACAATAAAGAGTCAGATTTGTTGTTTGTGTTGTTTTTCACATCTTTTTAGATAACTGGTATCAGTCTGAGACAGGTTTGTTCAGTAGTTTGCCAGGTCTTCTTAGGTAAATGGAAACCCTACTTAAAGAGGTTGTTCCACATTATTAAGCAAGTCACAGTTCTCATGAAATATCGTGAGGAAGAAAGATCTTTCTGAAGATGAAAAGTATGAAAGAATACAATGTCTTGCAAAACCAAAATCAGACTCTTTATTGTACCGAAATCCTATTGATATGTCACTTGCATAATAATTTGGAACGCAGTGTATTTATTATGTATATATAAAGACACACACATACAATATATATTTTGAATACAATTACATGTATTTACTATATTTTTTTAAATCTATACATGCATGTGTGTGTATTTATATAGTATACATAATAAATATACACAGTCCACACACATATATAATGTAAACAAAATCTTTTATCTTGGATGCGATTAATCGTTGCCCAGCACTAATACAAACATAGCAATTTGCTACACAAGAACAACATATATAATAAAATTACCATTTGACGAGTTTGTGGGCTTCAGGGCATGAACAATCCTGTTTGAGGACTTTGATACACAAATCTGAAGAACAGCATTCATCAGAACTGATTGATATTGATGATATTTCAAACAGCCTGATGTTCATCCATTAATAAATCAGTGTGTGTATACTTATACCTTCCAGGTATCTGGATCTGTAGGAGTCCTCTGGAAATATCCCACGCAGGTAGGTGATGGAGGACACAGCTATAACCACCATGCGTTTGACAAAAACCAGCGACTGAGCTTTAGTATCCAGTGCCTGATGAAACACAGGGGCTTAGCTGATTTATAATACCATGCTTTACAAAGATTAGTGCCTTGAAATCTATATCCACATACGTACATACATACACAGATACTTATCTGGGGACATGTAATTGAGAACACAGTATTTTAATAATAATCTACATGAAAATTACATGTAATAAAATTATAATTTTGGGGCCTTGAAGGAGTAAGTTAACGTTAGTTCACTCAAAAATAAACATTTGCTGAAAATCTAGGGCATCCAAGATGAAGAGGTTTCTTTATCATAAATTTTGCATCACATCACTTGCTGACCAGCATTATTGTGATGTTTTTTAGCTGTTTAAATCTGTTGAGATGAAGAAACAAACTCATCTTGGATGGCCTGAGGGGGAGTAAATATTCAGCAAATTTTCATTTTTGTCTTAGTATTCCTTTAATATATATTAAATATATATATATATATATATATATATATATATATATATATATATATATATAATATATATATATATATATATTAATAATTGATACCACCGTAGTGATTTGCTACTTAACGTAAGTCGAAAAATGACCATGGTAACGTTAACTTAATTCCACTGTTACTACAGTCGTTTTCTACAGTAAAATTGTGATAAAGACATAAGTAAATATAGTGAATGTTATTGATTCTGTATCTCACCTCAACAATCATCTGTTTGTCCTGAGCTAGCGTCTTCTGTCTGGTGGTCATGTTAACTTTACTGTTAACTTCGCTTCCTCAGAGAAATTATCTCCTCAAAACCTGTTATGGCTTATAAAAGAGAACTCAGCACGTTATTAACTTAACTTATCTGCCGTTGTTTATGTAAAGCAAAGTGTTATTTGATAAATATTATCGTTTATTTGTGCCGTGTAACGAATAAAGCGATGACGGTTTAAGGTAAATTACGGCGCGGAATAAACGCGCGCGACAGACACCTGTCACTGTCACGCGCGCATTTGGCGGTAAACACAGAGACCTCGACAGATTACAGGGTGTGAATTATTTCAGATTATTAATACTTGATTAATATTTACTAGTATTTATGTATAACTACAAACGTATGCACACTACAATACTATATACATATATACTACCTGTCAAAAGTTTTTAAATATTTTTAAAGTTTTTTCTGCTCACCAAGCCTGCATTTATTTAATCAAAGTACAGCAATAACAGTAAAATTTTGAAATATTTGTACTATTTAAAATAACTGTTTTCTGTTTGATTTTTCTCATTTTTCTCATCATTACTCCCGTCACATTCTAATATTCTGATTTGCTGCTAAAAAACGTTTATTATTATTATGTTGAAAACAGCTGAGTAGAATTTTTTCAGGTTTCTTTGATGAATAGAAAGAACAGCATTTATATGAAATAGAAAGCAGTTATTTTAAATAGTTATGTATGTGTGTGTGTGTGTGTGTGTGTGTGTGTGTGTGTGTGTGTGTGTGTGTATACATATAAAATAAAATTATAAGAGTAAAAAATCTGAAAGCTAAATAAATAAGCTTTCCATTGATGTATGGTTTGTTAGGACAATATTTGGCCGAGATACAACTATTTGAAAATCTGGAATCTGTCCAAATTAGGTCCTTAGAATTGCATATTACTAATCAAGAATTAAGTTTTGATATATTTACGGTAGGAAATGTACAAAATAACTTCAAGGAACATGGTTTTTAATTAATGTCCTAATGATTTTTGGCATAAAAGAAAAATCAATCATTTTGACACAAACAGTGTATTGTTGGCCATTGCTACAAATACTGTATACCTGTGCTACCTATGACTGGTTTTGTGGTCCAGGGTCACATATACATACACATTACATATATAATTACTATTAAAAAACAATTTATTGTTAAAAAAATGGTTTTATTGTTTGAAATGGAGGAATTTGTGACAAAACAATAAGCTGGTCCCCACTGTATAACATCTCTTTTCACAACAAAAAGGTCTGAAAGACACAGTATACATGCTAACGCAGATGTTACAATAGATTTCAGGTCTACATGGATGTGCTAGGCTAACCAGCAGCAGTACTTCATGTTGACAGTCCTCATTACACTATGCTGCACAGTCTAGTGGGTTTTTTACTGTTGTTTGGAGAAGTAGTCTTTGCTCTGCTGGACGTCCGGCTTAATTGTGTCTTTTCCGGGCTTCCATCCGGCTGGGCAAACTAGGGAAAATGAACAACAAAAGACAAAATTTATATTTAATATTTGTGTTGTTAAAAAATATTTTTACAAATGAGCTGACATCGAAACCCATTTCTTTCTGCCTCTTTGATATTACATGGAACACACTGCACTGTATGTTAAATCTAGAAAAAAAGGAAAGAAAGAAAGCCAAGAAAATATGCTGTACCTTCTCCATGTTTGTCGGTGAACTGAAAGGCCTGCACCAAGCGCAGGGTTTCATCGATGGAGCGGCCCACTGGCAGATCATTGATGGTTATCTGCCTCAGAATGCCCTTGTCATCAATGATGAAAAGTCCTCTAAGTCAGGAATGAAATGAATAAGGGTTGATAAAGAAAGTTAATACTGAATTGAATTTTTTTTTTATTGTTTTGTTTTAAAATTGTGTTTACTACAGCATAGTAGAAAAATACACTATTGTTCAAAAGTTTGTGGTCGGTAAGGTTTTCTTAAAAGACGTTTCTTATGGTCACCAAGGCTGCATTTATTTGATTAAAAAAAAATACAGTAAAAACTTTTCTATTTCTATTTTAATCTTTTTTAAATATAATTGATTCCTGTGATGCAAAGCTGAATGTTCAGCATCATTACTCCAGTCTTCAGTGTCACATTTTCCTTCAGAAATCATTCTAATATACTGAAAAACATTTCTTTTTATCGTTCTTGTTGTGCTTAATATTTTTGTGCGCACCGTGATAGAGAGAGAACAGCATGTATTAGAAATAAAAATCTTCTGTAACAATGTAAAAGTCTTTGATCAATTAAATGCTGAATTAGAGTATTCGTTTCTTCCCTAAAAATAATTGGCTTTAGGTAGTCCCTTCATACCTGTATGCAATACCCTCATCTTCCTTAAGTACACCGTAGTCTTGAGATATGGAGCGGAGGGAATCTGCCACCAGAGGGACTTTCATGTGCCCTAAACCGCCTTGTTTCCGAGGTGTGTTTATCCTGTAATCATCACACAGATAAAACAATGTAATTCATTAGTAACTTCAATAATATTGAGCAACGCTGTCTATAGCACTATAAAATTACAAAAGACAAGGCTGTTTTTGTATGCGATTAATCATTTGACAGCAGCAGTATATAAACATCTGACATGACATCAGACCCGCAAGGCGATGTGAGACAGGCATAATTATCCAGAACAAATTCGAAAACTGAAAGCATAAGAAAAATTGCATTAACTAATATAAATAAATATAAAAAAGTATTCTCATTTCAGCTAGTTGCGAAGTCAACTTATTTTCATTTCATTTAAGTTGAAGTAAACTAAGCTAAATAAACTAAAGCTTAATAAAAAGTATAGACATTTTAGACTACAAAATTACTAAAACTTTAACTATTAAAAAAACTATAATAGTATGCTAATCATACTGTAATAAAACAGGTGTGAGATCAACATTGTAGCTCATTTTACTTTCAAAGCAGGTGTTTCTTAAACGTGCAGGTATGATATGACCCCTTTAGTTTGACGTGTTTTTCTTCATCTTTGTCGCTCACCAGGCAAGATGACAGAAGTGGGAATCAACAGAGGCACCAATGACCTCACAGTTGATTTTCCTGAACTCCTCGACTGCATCACTGAAGGCGATGATCTCAGTGGGGCACACAAAGGTGAAATCCAGTGGATAGAAGAATAACACGACATACTTCCCTAGAAACAAGAGAAACGTACTTGCCTCAAGTGCACAGGGTGTACACAATATTACACAATGTGTACTATCACTAATAAAATATTTGTGTGATCCAAAGTCACACCCATGAGTTTCCTGACAATACTTCCTTCAAGAGTTTTTTTTTTATAAACAAATAACAAATGCATATTGTTTATAGTTAAATATCCTTCATGTCTCACATATTACATTCTATTTGTGTATTGACAGCTCTTCTTCCCCACATTAATGTCATACCTTTGTAGTCAGACAAACTGAGATCTTTAAACTGTCCATCTGGCATCACAGCTTTGGCCGTGAAGCCTGGAGCAGGCTTGCCAATATGTGCATTTCCAGCTGCCATTTTCTGCTTCGATCAAGACAAGACAAAAAAAGTGTTTCAAAAATAATAAAAAAGAAATAATAGGAAATACGTTTTTTAAAACAAACAAAACGCTAATACCACATTTCAGAAAGAAAAAAAACAGTTACACATTAAAGTGTATATGCAAAAATTTTTTTTTTTGATCTATAATTAACTGCTTGTTATAAATAGAACAGAAATACAATATAACAGTTAGTCCTCAGGAAGTCCTTTTCTGTATGTCGTTATGTCAAAGTTTCCTTAATTTGCAACCCATGTAGTTAACTTCCGTAATAGTAACCTTTTTTAACGTAATTCTATTTATATGTATATACAAATTTATTATAATAATAATTGTATATAAAGCAGTTGTAAAACTCAGATGTTCTTAATGCATATCAGAAACATGAAAAGATAAAAATAAGAATGAAAGCACTTTTCATTGATCGAAGTGCAACAGGTAACGTTAGGTGCCTTAAAAAAAGGTCACAAGGCAACAGTTCACAATGCGCTAACATTTCAAACTTATGTAAATACACACCATTAATGTAACTATGCATTCAATGAAAACGAAACTCTCCCACTAAATGCGGTCACGAAATGAAATTATATGGAAACAAGAGCATGAAAAACGTGTTCGGTTAAAAAAAGAGAATGAAACATTTAACAGAGTATAGCTTACCTTCAAGAGTATTCGGTGTGTCTCTGTCAATGAATGAGTGTGAACTCACGGCAGCGCTCTGTTTAAATCAAACAGGTCCTGCTCAAATATCGCGATACTCCGAGAGATCCACAGTCTCGAGAAGTACATGCTCCGTGGAATGACCAAATTACAGAGATCTGTTTATGGCAGCATGACTTTGCACATTTTCTGTGCCGGACACATGCGGGGATGTGCTGTTTACAAAAAAAAATCATTGTTATACAAATTACAAATATGCATATACTAGCTAATGAACTGCTTTCAGTGGTTTTAATCTATTTTTAGTCATGACACAAGACAAGTTGTGAAATGCATTTGTTTTAAAATGTTTAAAAATGGTGTAAACATTTGTGTTACAGTTATGAGCTAAAGCTGTTTCTCACTCAAGCAAAACTTAGGTTCAGCCGTAGGTTTCTTCTCATGGGGCTTCTGTATATTTACCAAAAGTCCAAGGTCACTTAATTCAGTTGGATTTTCCTCAACTTCTCGATACATTATGTAACTGCAGACCCTCACTGACCTCACAGTTCACAGATTATTATAATCTTCCTGCCCTATACACATTCACTGTATTGCTATGTCATAAGATAAATGCAATGTGCGTGTGTTTCCTTGTTGAGGAGGAAACACGGTTCGTGGAATTTTCCCTGCTGTCTTGTGTCAGACTGACTGATGCTTTAACTTAGGGTCTGCCATTGTTTATTCTTATTTCATATTCCTTTCCTCTTCTCTGTTATC
Organism: Cyprinus carpio; assembly: GCF_018340385.1. Classification (NCBI taxonomy): domain Eukaryota; kingdom Metazoa; phylum Chordata; class Actinopteri; order Cypriniformes; family Cyprinidae; genus Cyprinus; species Cyprinus carpio. Next base: position 6,328,202 of record NC_056598.1, read on the forward strand.
TGCAGCAGTTCCCAGAAAGTAAATCAATGCACTCATCCAAACATGCATAAATCTTTGTACAGTAAACACCATAGCTTGGCATTCCCAACGCTTCCTACATTTAGAATATCTAATGTTCTTTGTTTTTAGGGAGCGAGCTGTCATTTACAGACTTCATCTCTTTTTTTGTCTTTTACCTCCCCCTCTCTTTCAGCGTCCCATCTCTCAACCTAGTTGCCATGGGCACCAATGAAGGGTCTGATAAGAGGCGGCTGGACACAAAGAGATCAAATTAAAAACGCAGCTGCGGGCTTCAGATCAAATAATGCCTCAAACATGGGTTTTAAAAGGAGCTGCTTTCAACCTACAAACATGGGCATAATCAGCATATCTCTCATCATTAGTGATGACCGTCTTTGTGTCACGTTCACAGGTTTTAGTGAGCATATATAACAAACAACATCCGTAACCTGGGTTTTGCTTACTTCAAAGTGGGTTCAGTATGCTAAATCATAAAAGGAATGTTTTAGGAGGATTACATATCTAGACAGGCCTACAGCGTGAGTCAATATGAAATGTTTGACAAGTTTGTAGTAGTGCTAACAAGAGCAATAAAACATAAAGGATATAGTCATAAATCATGTTAGTCAAGTTACTTGATCCTTGCAGTTGTTAAAACACACTAAATCTGATTCAATACACTTTAAATTATGCAAAACTATCATTAATATTTTTGTTTCACTTTATTGACAAGTCAAGTCATTGTTATTCAGACATGTAAGTTCAGCTGTGAGTCCCATTCAGTTCTAATTTATAACTTTCAAAATGATAGGTTTAAAATAAATGTTACAGGGAAAGGCAAAAGACAAAATTACAATACTAAATTTACATTTTTATGTGCAAGCAAATGTGTTACACATATTTCTGTAAACTCAAATACAGGATTATTGCTATTTTGCATAGTACGTTTTGAATGGAATGACCAGTGCTCCAAAAATCCTTGACCTCATGCACTTCTTCACTTCAAAACAACTGATACTAAGCATTGTTCACTAGGGCTTTGTTAGCACTTGTCTTGAGGAGGTCCTGCTGTCAGTGCCTGCTGTGATGGGAAAATCCTAATTTTCCCTCATGCCATCTTGTTATTAATATGCAGCCTGTTTTGCACAATTGGATCCCTAGGCAGGACTGAACTTATTTACATATCTCTCATACTGAGAAGTGTGCAGCTATACTAGCCTGATACTAATCAGATAAAGCAACGGTCTAATTTAGTCAAGCTGTGTAATGAGTGCATCTGCGCTGGTGAAGTACATAGCAACATATGACTTATTTATCAAGAATAAGCTGAATCTATATTTGTTAGACACATATTTGAAACACAATGACAAGACAACTTATGAAAAAAAAAGTACACTTTACCAAACCTTTAAAAATAGTCCTAATATTATGAAAAATATATATACTTAAATATGAACTGAATGCAGTGTTTTGGACAATAATTACATAAGGCTATTATTTGCAATTAAATGCTAGTTTAAATTTATATTAAATGCTATTAGTTAAACTTAAGAATGTTTTTTTTTAAGTCCCAATGTAATATATTTAAAATATATTAACTGTAAATGTAATGTTGAATAACACACTACAATTCAAATTATAATCAAGGACATTTAGCATGTTAGTCAACACATCAGAATAATTGCATTTTAAAGCATGACAAAATATTATTAAAACATAATTATTTAAAATGTACTTTAAGGTAAAAAATTGAAACCAGAATGAAAATTCAATCAAAATTAATACCCTCAAGTTGTTTCCAATTGCCTTAAGAGTTTCGCCTGTTGAACACACACAGAAGATAATAAAGAATGTTCGTAGGCAAACCATTTCTGGTCCCCATTGACTTCCATAGTATGAGGGGACAAAATGCTATGGAAGTCAATAGGGACCATATAACCCACATTCTTCATAATATATTCTTTCATGTTCAACAAAAGAAAGAAACGCATATGGTTGGAACAACTTGAGGGTGATTAAATGATGATGATGATTTTTTTTTTTAATGATTTGATTCAAATTAATTATTATAAAATTATTACAAAAAATACAAACTATACTTAAAAACATTACAAAATATAAATTCAGTGCACACAGACTGAAGTAGTTTAAGTCTTTGGTTCTTTTAATTGTGATGATTTTCGCTCACATTTAACAACAACCCAACAAATCTCAACAAATTAGAATACTTCATAATACCAATGAAAAATACATTTTTAGTGAATTGTTGGCCTTCTGGAAAGTATGTTAATTTACTGTACATGTACTCAATACTTGGTAGGGGCTGCTTTTGCTTTAATTACTGCCTCAATTCGGCGTGGCATGGAGGTGATCAGTTTGTGGCACTGCTGAGGTGGTATGGAAGCCCAGGTTTCTTTGACAGTGGCCTTCAGCTCATCTGCATTTTTTGGTCTCTTGTTTCTCATTTTCCTCTTGACAAATACCTCATAGATTCTCTCTGGGGTTCAGGTCTGTTGAGTTTGCTGGCCAGTCAAGCACACCAACACCATGTTCATTTAACCAACTTTTGTGCTTTTGGCAGTGTGGGCAGGTGCCAAATCCTGCTGGAAAATGAAATCAGCATCTTCAAAAAGCTGGTCAGCAGAAGGAAGCATGAAGTGCTCCAAAATCTCTTGGTAAACAGGTGCAGTGACTTTGACATTTCACCCCAAATCATCACAGACTGTGGAAACTTAACACTGGACTTCAAGCAACTTGGGCTATGAGCTTCTCCACCCTTCCTCCAGACTCTAGGACCTTGGTTTCCAAATGAAATACAAAACTTGCTCTCATCTGAAAAGAGGACTTTGGACCACTGGGCAACAGTCCAGTTCTTCTTCTCCTTAGCCCAGGTAAGACGCCTCTGACGTTGTCTGTGGTTCAGGAGTGGCTTAACAAGAGGAATACGACAACTGTAGCCAAATTCCTAGACATGTCTGTATGCCTTGACCCCAGCCTCAGTCCATTCCTTGTGAAGTTCACTCAAACTCTTGAATCGATTTTGCTTGACAATCCTCATAATGTTGCGGTTCTCTCGGTTGGTTGTGCATCTTTTTCTTCCACACTTTTTCCTTCCACTCAACTTTCTGTTAATATGCTTGGATACAGCACTCTGTGAACAGCCAGCTTCTTTGGCAATGAATGTTTTGTGGCTTACCCTCCTTGTGAAGGGTGTCAATGATTGTCTTCTGGACAACTGTCAGATCAGCAGTCTTCCCCACGATTGTGTAGCCTAGTGAACCAAACTGAGAGACCAATTTGAAGGCTCAGGAAACCTTTGTAGTTGTTTTGAGTGGTTAAGCTGATTGGGATGTCACCATATTCTAATTTGTTGAGAGTGAATTGGTGGATTTTTGTTAAATGAGAGCCAAAATCATCACAATTAAAAGAACCAAAGACTTAAACTACTTCAGTCTGTGTGCATTGAATTTATTTAATACACGAGTTTCACAATTTGAGTTGAATTACTGAAATAAATAAACATTCTAATTTATTGAGATGCACCTGTATATCTATTCAAAATAATGAAGCATATAACAATTCTGGCATAAATAAAATAGTTAAAAATTCTTACATTCTTACAAAAATAGAATGATTAAAAAAAGTGGGGAAAAGGTGTTTGATTTCCTTTGAAACTCATTCAGTAATTGCTAGTAAATAGCATTAATAATTACAAAGAAATGGCAAGTAATGCATTGAATTAAACATTAAGTTGTTTTATTGATCATTTAAAAAAATTTTATAGTGTAACTGGAGAAATAAAGAAAAATATAAATCATTTAAAAAATGTCAAAGTGTAAGCCTTTTTGTTGTCAACATATGTTCCTTTAAAAAAAGTTTAGTATCACTGAAGTGTGTGTGTGTATGTGTGTGTGTGTGTGTGTGTGTGTGTGTGTGTGTGTGTGTGTGTGTGTATGTGTGTGTGTTTGTGAATACGTAATCTGTCCATTTACAGAATCTAATGTAAATAAGTAAATATAATTTTAATGCCTGTGAGCCTGTTTAATGCTTTAATGTGCCAGTGGGAACTGCTTCTTTACATTTTGTCACATGACCACCAGCAGATGTCGCATTTCTACAGCTGATGTTCAGACAGAGGCAAGCAGTTCCTGTGTGTACTATTTTAGAAATAATACCATATTATTGATAATATTTTAGAAAAAAAATCATCTTTACTGATTACCTTTTTTACATTACATCCTTAATAATTGCAAATGGCAAAAAAATAAAAAATAAAAAATAAATCACCGTTAAAGACTTTTTTCTCCAAAAAATGTATTGTTGTTGTTATTATTTATTATTATTATTATTATTATTATTATTATTATTATTATTATTATTATTATTATTATTATTATTATCATTACTTTTTTACATTAAGATCAACAAAATAATATAAAAAATCATTTTAATTCAGAAATTCAAACCAAGTTATTGTCTAAATTAATTGCATTTAATGCATTTTAATTTATTTAAAAAAATCAAATGAGATAATATTAGAAATATATATATCATACGTGATTTTACTAATCACACATTAGTCATGAGGGATTCATCTGTAATCTGTGCTGTTGGTTTCTGACATTATACTGCAGCATCATCACTGCTCTGACAGCGCCACGCTGCGCCTCTTGTGGCAGCGCGCGGAATTACACTCCTGCCACTCACAGCTGATTTGCTCGCCATCTTGACATGAACATAAACATTGATGCCCTCTGCTCAATGATCGCACCATTATCTCTAAACCCCGAAAAATTGTTAGCACGTTACCGAAACACCCTTAATACTCTGTCGCAGCGTCGAGAAACACGAACTAACGTTAGATGTTTAGGAAATCACTGCGCACGTAGCTGAACATACATGTCAGTATAATGTGGGTTTCCTGAGCACTTGGTTAAGGTAAGATGATTCTCTTTACTAATACGAGGCGTAAAGGTCTTCTAGATTCACTAAACTCATAAAAACGCTGTTATCCTGTCATATTATTGGATGTTAAGCTTCCGTTAGCTCAGCGCTGCTAGCGAGCTGCCATGGCAACTGATCACATACGCGTGTTTACAACCCTCCTGCTGGCTTTAATGCTCTCTTCCTCTATTAACACTTCGCCTTTTTTTTTAATCACCACGAATTACTTATAAAACGTGTGCTTTTGGATTTCTAATATGGTTAATGTATTGTTACACTTATTATCTAGCAGATAGTACTCCGGTTAGAATTATTATTATTATTATTATTTAAAAAACAGATCAAAATACAGTTAATGTGGTAATCAGAAAATGTGATTTACTGATATATATGTTTCAGCATGTGACAGTATTATAGGTATGTTGGCTTGACATCTGCTGACAGCTGTCACTTGAGCAGATATTAAGTAAAGTATTATGAGTATAGTGTTATTCAATGATGGATACATCTGGGGTTTTTTTTTTATTATTGTAGGGATGGGAGACCTGGAAGGACCCCCATCTGCAGACTGAAGGAGAGAGTCTTGCTGTAGATCACAGTAGAAATGGACCAGGACTATGAGAGACGCCTGTTAAGGCAAATCAACCACCAGAACGTCCCAGAGGACCATCTGTCCAAGGCAAGCATAAAAAGATCCATAACTGATGACCATTTGACATTGTGTAGCTTTGTGAGGATAAAAAATATATAGCCATATTTCTAACCATGTACAGTAAACACATTCTCGTGTCAAACATGTCAGTGCAAGCAGTTCATTAACACACAATTTGAATTTGAATAATTCGATAAGCATTTATTATGTAATGTATTAGCTAATAATCGGCTTAAAACACATCTCTTCCATCTTTATTTGACCCTCTAACTTTTGCACTCACTATTCTAATTCTATTTAAAAAAAATGTATCTATCTATCTAATCTATTTTCTTTTCATTTCTTATACAATTATAAAAAAAGACCTCTAATATTAGCTTGCTCTATTCTTTTTCTATTCTATCTGTTTTCTTTTTATTTATTATATTATTTAAAAGCCCTTGCTACGTATACTGCGTTTAGGCTAACTGAGACTTGTTATAGCACTTATATATCATTGCTCTTTTGTTGTTTTTGATTGCTTCCATTGTCCTCATTTGTAAGTCGCTTTGGATAAAAGCGTCTGCTAAATGACTAAATGTAAATGTTAATGTAAATTGTAAAAATCAGCTCGTATTGTACTGCACAAAAAATATCAGTTATATACTATTATATATTTCAAGTCATGTATTTAACCCATATGACTTTTCTCCTTCTGTTGAACACAAAAGAAGATATTTTAAAGAATGTTAGTAATGGTTTTAAGTCCCACTGATGACAGAAAAACTACTGTGGAAGTAAATGGGATCCAAAAGTGTTTGGTTCCCAACATTCTTCAGAATTCATCTTTTGTGCTCCACAGAAGGAGGAAAGTCATACAGGTTTAGAATGACATGAGGGTGAGTAAATGAGGACAGAAGTTTCGTTTTTGGGTGGACTATCCCTTTAAAGAGGTAGAAATGTAAATATTGCATATGATGATTGTGTGCAGTCAGGGTATGCAGCGTGCAGTCCGCTTACTGTGAAGTCAGGAGACCGGTTCATCCCCACACGTGCCGGCAGCAACTGGAGCATTAACTTCCACTGTGCCAATGTGAGTTACCATTCATCTGAAGTGTTTACACTCATCCATTGTAAAGAAGAATGATCGATTAAAGCCAGTATATTAATGTCATTTCACCACTAAAAATTCTCTTGATATTTCTATGTTCGTTTGCAGGAGAACTGTTGGTCACCCAATCAGAATCAGCGGGCGAAGGATGCTAGTACAGACACAGGGAAAGGTGAAGTCATTCTGCATCTTCTCGTACACGCCCTCAATTTTTCCACAGATAAATATACAAACACTACCATTCAAAATTTAGAGTTGGTAAGTTTTTTCTGGGTGAAGCTGTGATACTTCTTTTAGGATTCTTTCAAGAATAGAAATTCAGAAGAGCAGCATGGATTTGAAACAGAATTTTTTTAACAGTATAAAAGTGTTTAGTGTCACTTTTGATCAGTTTGAGTATATATATATATATATATATATATATATATATATATATATATATATATATATATACACTGTATATATATATATATATATATATATAAAGGTTTCTTATATATATATATACACATGAACACAAACAAACACACACACACACATATAGACTTCTTTTAAAAACATAAAAAAAAAAAAAAGACTTCTTTTAAAAACATAAAATATATATATAATTGATTTTAAAAGAAGCATCGTTTGCTGACTAAGGCTGTTTATTTGATCCAAATACAACAAAAAACATGAATATTTTATTATAACTGTTTTCTATTTGAATACATCTTAAATGCAATTTATTTCTGTGAATCAAAGCAGAATTTTCAGCATCATTACTCCAGTCTTCACTGACACATGATCCTTCAGAAATCATTTTAATATACTGATTTGCTGCTCAAGAAACACTTATTAATATTATAAATGTTGAAAATAGTAGTGCATAATTTCTTTTCTGGGTTTTTTGATGAATGGAAAGTTCAAAAGAACAGCATTTATCTGAAATAGAAAGATTTTGTAACTTTATACACTACCATTCAAAAGTTTGGGGTCAGTACGATGTTTTTTTGTTTTTGGTAAGAAATCAAAGAAAAATAATTTTATGTGAACTAAGACATTTATAATTTTAATAAAGCTTTCTACTTCAGCTGAAGACTGTTAGGGGAAAAAAGGAGTGTTCAGTGTTTGTTGGCACACTAAAGCAGAAGATATAAATATTACAATAACATTGTGTTTTCCAGATGCTGTGGCGTATGCTGCACTGCTAAGGAACGAGCTGTTGGGAGCAGGAATTGAAACCGTGCCTGATCCACACACAGATGACCGTCGTAACACCCTCGTCACACAGGACACACACAGCCTCTTCAGGGTGAGTCCACTCAACACACCGTAACGTTTACATGACACACGTGAGATTCACTCTCATATAACAAGCTCCGGGAGAAACACTATGTTTTCTGCTCTTTTACACACCAGCTCGTTCTCACGTGTTATTATATTGTATTAGACTCTTGTTTTTCTTGTGTCTCTCAGTACACCATCCACACAAAGAGAGTGCCTTTTGACAATGAAATCTCCCCTTATTCCCTCTCTCCTCTCAGTAACAAAAGGTATCGTTTCTCTGTAGTCTCTGCATGAATTCAAAACATAATTGATCATTTTTTCATTTATTGTGTGCACTGCAAAACATCTTTATCAAACATGATAAATTTACTTAAGGGTCACACTTTATTTTAAGGTCCAATTCTCGCCATTAACAAAGAATTAATTATGACTTTTGTCCCAATAAACTACTAATTTGCTGCTTATTAATAGTTAGTAAAGTAGTTGTGAAGTTTAGGTATTGGGTAGGATTAGAGATGTAGAATATGGTCATGCAGAATATGTGCTTTATAATACTAATAATAAACAGCCAATATCTTAATAATAGACATGCTAATAAGCAACTAGTTAATAGTGAGAATTAAGCTTATTTTTCTCAATCCTTTTGACAAATACATTTTTTTATTATAAAAGAAGACCAAAATACAGAGCCCCACACATGACATGCAAAGAAAAAGATATTGTCACAACAAATTAAGAATTTGTTCCCAAGACCGGGTGAAGATTCAGTTAAATCAAGGGAACAAATCAGTACAACGTGGACATGATTAATAAAACGTGGCCACAAATTGGTTGTGAGGAAAAAATATTTATAATATTTAAAAATTTTCTCCTGCAGATTTTGTGCAGGTCTCCATACAAAAATAATGAAATACTGATTAAGATTTTTTTTTTCTTATAGCACATAAAAACAACATGACATTTTTGTACATTATTAATTGTATCCATATATTATTCATGTCTGATTTTTTTTTTTTTTTGCATCTGCAGTCACAAACTATTGCGTTCACCCCGAAAGCCAGCACGCAAGATTTCCAAGATCCCATTCAAGGTTCTTGATGCCCCAGAGTTGCAGGATGACTTCTACCTCAACCTGGTATACTTCGATTACAAATATTTTTACACGTCTTACAAATTAAAAATATGAAATAATGGAAAGAGAATACATTATTATTACTTTATTTTTGCAATAATGACCAGCTGACTGTAAGAAACTGGTTTCCTGGGACTTCAGTTATACAATTTTACAGTCTAGCGGTCATTACACAAAAATATTAAACTGTAGAATCTCGCAATTGACCAGTCATAAGTATTTCAGAGAACCATGTAAAATAATATAAAACTTCTTTTATATTTAAAATTCCGATCATTTAAAATTCCAAATATTTTATAATATATGATATGATGTGAACCTGGACCATAAAACCAGTCATAAGGGTCTATTTTTTGAAATTGAGATTTGAGATAAATAGACTTTCCATTGATGTATGGTTTGTTAGGATAGGACAATATTTGGCTGATACAACAATTTAGAAATCTGGAATCTGAGGGTGCAAAAAAAATCAAAATAGCTGTACAAATGAAGTCCTTAGCAATGCATATTACTAATCAAAAATTAAGTTTTGATATTTATGCGGTAGGAAATTTAATAAATATCTTCTTGGAACGTGATGTTTACTTAATATCCTAATGATTTTTGGCATAAAAGAAAAATGGATAATTTTGACCCATACAGTGTATTGTTGGCTATTGCTACAAATGTATATGTGCTACTTATGCCTGCTTTTGTGGTCCAGGGTCACATATAATATAATATAATGTAATGTAATGTAATGTAATGTAATGTAATGTAATTAATTGAATATACATTTCTTTTATACAAAAGATGTTAACATTTGCGGTGTAATTTCTGAACAGGTGGACTGGTCAGCTGGAAATCTCTTGAGTGTTGGTTTGGGGGCCTGTGTTTATCTGTGGAGCGCCTGTACAAGTCAGGTAAGAGACGAACTAGAAGGACAAACAGCTGATGTGATTGTCAGTATTGAGCGTTTCATTTTACACTTGTGAACTTACACAGGTGACGCGGTTGTGTGACTTATCAGTGGATGGTGACTCTGTTACATCAGTGTGCTGGAATGAGAGGGTCAGCTCAAACCTCCTATTTATATGAATATTTCTAATTTGTGATTGTATTTGTGATTGTTCAGGGTAATATTTTCTTCTCTGTTGTTCATTCAGGGAAGTTTGGTGGCTGTAGGGACCCATAAAGGATTTGTCCAGATTTGGGACGCAGCTGGAGGGAGGAAGCTGACCAGTTTGGAGGGACATTCAGCACGCGTAGGTTTGTGTCGCACTAAAATCACTCACTTGAAATGTCTGTTGGTTTAAATCACTCTCTGAGCAGTTTAGCAATTTAAACTCTTGATCAAGAGCAAATCATCTTCATATAACCGGGGCAGTTTCAGTCTCACCTTCTCTGCTCTCTCTCAGGAGCGCTTGCGTGGAATGGAGAGCAGCTGTCGTCGGGTAGCCGGGACCGAGTGATTCTGCAGAGGGACGTGAGGACACCTCCTCCTGTGGAGAGACGCCTCCAGGGCCACAGGCAGGAAGTGTGCGGCCTCAAGTGGTCACCTGACCACCAGCACCTCGCCTCTGGAGGGAACGATAACAAGGTTAGAGCGTCATATAAACGGGATGATCTGATTACAACAATCCCTTTCAGTTGGCTGAGAACATGGTCCGTGTATGTTGCATTCATTCTTTTTTTGATTTAATACTGAAAGCAGCCTTTCTCGTTTTTCAGTTTTCAAAGAAATAACAAAAAAACTAAATATTTTCAAGGAATAGTTCACCCGAAAATGAAAGCAACTAACAGTGTACTTCTCAGGCCATCCATGATGTACAGTAGATGACTTTGTTTCTTCATTTAAACAGTTTTGGAGAAATGTAGCATTCCATCATTTGCTCACCAATGGATGCTCTGCAGTGAATGGGTGCCGTCAGAATGAGAGTCCAAACAGCTGATAAAACACCATGATAATCCAAAGCTAATCCACACCACTCCAGTTCATGATTTGTTTGTTATTGTGGACACTTTTAACAGTTAATATTTCCCAAGTTTACCAAATGGAAAGCTGACTATATAACTCAGAATAGTGTAGAGAGACACTGTGCATAGTTTTAATAGTGTATAGAGACCCCTTGCCCAAAATTTTAAATGAATAAACAGCTTGAATATTTTGATTTCCACATATGGAACTTCTGTCTTCAGTTGAAATATATCTTTCTCTGTTTTCTGCTTTCAATATTAACTTAAAAAAATGAATGATTAGAATGTACACAGATGATTTCCGTTTTGTTGATAAGAACCCAATTAAGTCTAAATGGGGTTTTTTTTCCAGCATGAGTGCAAAACAAACTAACTCAAATTTGGCTGTGTTTTTCTCTGCTGCTGTTAGTTACTGGTGTGGAACAGCTCCAGTCTGCTCCCTGTGCAGCAGTACAGCGATCATCTGGCCGCTGTGAAGGCCATCGCCTGGTCTCCTCACCAGCACGGCCTGCTGGCCTCCGGAGGGGGAACGGCGGACCGCTGCCTTCGCTTCTGGAACACTCTGACCGGACAGGCGTTACAGAGTACCGACACCGGCTCACAGGTCTGCAACCTGGCCTGGTCCAAACACGCCAACGAGCTGGTAAGACAAGCACCTACACTCACACTCAAATCTAATGCTTACACCATTGACGTCCACCAGGTCAGCACACACGGCTACTCCCAGAACCAGATCCTGGTGTGGAAATACCCCTCACTCACCCAGGTGGCCAAGCTCACAGGACATTCATACCGAGTGCTCTACTTGGTAAGAGTTTTTCGGATAACAATCAGTTTATACATACCATGACTTAAACACTTTGTTATGATGAGCATGTTTATAGTTTCTGAATCAAAATTCAAAATTTCAGGGTAAGAAAAAAAGATTTGTTAAAAGAATGAAATTCTTGAAAAGAAAACCGCATTAAGTAGTTTGGCATAAAATTTTACCAAAAGTGACAAGTTTAACAAGTTTTAGAATAGAACGTTGTGGACACTCATGTATTCAAGGTAAAGGAATATTTGTTATTGCTTTTAACTTACTGGTCACACCACATGATATTTCTAGAGCCATTAAACTTCCTGAATAAACGGTTTTGAAATCCACATTCCCAGGGATGGGAGAAATTAAGTTTTTTGTAGCTCTGAATCAACTGAAACAGTTGCTTCATAAAACGATTCACTGTTTCCAAGAGCTTGCTAATGCACTGATTACAAATGTTTTCAAAGTGTAACCTATTAAATGTATTCTACAGATAATTACCGAACATACAAAATAATGAGTACAAATAATTTGTTATAAGGCAAGGCTTGGCGTATGTGGAAATTAAAAGCAATTAAGTTACAGAAAAGTTTGAAAATTCAATAAATCAAAATAAAATTATCCTGCATCATAAAACTAACCTGAGATCAGTTAAAAACCAATAATACACTTGTTTATGGGTTCACCAGATCTAATGGCGAGCCCTCAACATTTTTAAATGTTTGGAAAGCAAAGTTCAAAACAGTGTGACGCTATGAATCTGTTTCTAAAGTCACATGACATGCCAAGTTTGATACAAGCTCCAAACCTCTGATTCAAAACAAAGGATTCATGAATGTTTTGAAGCTTCATGAAGAAGCACCCATCATACAGTCCATATGAAACCCACAAAAATACAAAGTGTTCATCCTTTTTGTCATTATGGACACTTAGTTTTATGTTTTATCAAAATGAATTACATTTTCCGAGTGAATCAATATGAAAGCTGACTCTATAGCTCAGAGAGACACTGTGGATGGTGTAAACTCCCATATTATCCAGAAGGTATGTTTGTCTCTGGATCTGATTTTTAATTAAGTACAAATGACCGGCAAAGACAAAGAATAATCAAATCTTCTATGTGTAATTGAATAATGTGAAGACACACATGAGAAGTGAGTGTATGCTGAGGATGTGTCTGGTTGTGTACAGGCGGTGTCTCCGGATGGCGAGGCCATCGTAACAGGAGCAGGAGACGAGACGCTGAGGTTCTGGAATGTCTTCAGCAAAACACGCTGCACCAAGGTCAGGAGGAAGTCTTACATTTGGACGAACAGCTCATGCTGCATCTCACCCTTACCTCTTTCACATTTTTTGTCTTCTGTCTCCAGGAATCCAAATCAGTGTTGAACCTGTTCACCAGGATACGGTAATCCACAGCCTGAGAGCAATCCATCCAATCACGTGACCGAATGAAAGCCTTGAACTCATGCATCAACTCTAGACCCTCCGACATAGAGACCCCAGCACTTCCTTCACTTTCACTTTTTTACTCCGCAGATTTCTGTTTTATCTTGTAAAACTGAGTGAGGGCTCGTTGTTTATGTTAAGATTCAGTCCGTTCTTCTTGTTATTGTACATTGTGGATGTCCAGACAGATGTGCTATTGTATAAGTAGAAGTATTAATAGAGAAATGAACCTATATGACCTATATTGTCATTATCATGACTGTCAGTCATGAGGTTAAAATGAAATGGCTCGTTATGGAAATTTCAATATTTTATATGTGTGCATCAAAACAGATGATATCCGTGGGAAATAAATACACTTAACACTAATCCTGCTGGTTTTTATGACAAACTGACAAAATTATGTATTTACTGTATGTACATTTCCATTCAAACGTTTTTGTTTTTTTAATAAATTAATACTTTTATTCATCAAGGATGCATTAAATTGATCAAATGTGACAGTAAAGGTTTTAATGTTAAAAAGATTTCCGTTTTTAAACAAATGCTGTTCTTTCAAACGTTCGATTCACTTTTCCAGAAAAATATGAAGCTGCACAACTGTTTTCAACACCGATAATAATAAATGTTATTTAAGCACCTAATCAGCTTATTAGAATGATTTCTGAAGGTTTATTTGACACTGAAGACTGGAGTAATGATGCTGAAAGTTCAACTTTGCCAGCACAAGAATAAATTACATTTTAAAATATATTTAAAAAAGAAAACAGCTATTTACGTTTAATAATATTTCATGTTCTACTGTATTTTGATCAAATAAATGCAACCTTGGTGAGCATAAGAGACTTATTTAAAAAAACAACAACAAAATCTTAGCAAAGCCAACTTTAAAACTTTTTGTATTGGAAATATTAGATGTAAAAGTTTAAAGTTTCACTGAAAAAAACACACAAAACCGCTTGCAAAGCTCCACGGGTTTCCACAGAATCGGAAAAACCACCATTCAAAAAAATAGAAAGAAAAAAGAACGAGTTAATGAGTAGAGATATATTCTTTGAAAACAAGTCATGAGTAAATGTATCTTGTTTTAAGGATGTTTTGATTGTTTTATTGAAAAAATTTTTTCTTGTGGTGAAATCAGTGCAGTTGTGTTGTTTACAGAAGATCTGATAAGATTACAAAAATAATATCCAATTATTTCAATCATTCAAATTGCTTTTTCAATCATAACTAGTGCTGCCAATCGATTCATCGCGATTAATCGCATCCAAAATAAAAGTTTTTGTTTACATGATATATGTATGTGTTCTGTGTATATTTATTATGTATATATAAATCCAAACACATAATAAATATACACAGAAAACACATATATTATGCAAACAAAAACTTTTATTAATCGCGATTAATCGTTTGACAGCACTAATCATAACCTGTTAACAATATGGCTTGATTGTGTTCAAAACAGTGCACTGGATCTTTTGACCCCATAATACTAAAACAATGACGACTCCACTCTGGATCTTGTATGGAGAGTGTTTAGTAGTTCGCTGCATACTCAGTACCTTGTAGTCCTCGACTCAACAAAGCAAACTCTTTCACAATGTCCTTCATCCGTCGCTTACTCACTTGTTCCCTGTGTGAACAGTTGAAAAGAAGAAACAGATCTGTATAAAGTGCAGCAGAGTTCCTGGGTGGTGTTCTGGTGTTAATGTCATGGTTCTACCTGAGGATCTGCTGGCAGAAGTGTTCTTTGTGCTCAGTGGTGAGATGTGAGCTGGGGAAGCCAGGGGGCAGAAGAGCCTCTCTAAGCCACACAGACAGCATGCTGGGACAGTTACGACTCACTGAAAACAAGACTTCTGCAAAGTGCTCCGCCAGACTGCGTGGAGACTGACCCCCAATGGCCTGCATTCACAATGATATCGGTCCTTACATGCTCAATATATATCTAGTATTTTATGGCTGCATATTCCTGTATGAAGTAAATGTTCCTAAAACACTACCATCAATTATTTTACACACAATTAATATTACAATTAAACAGCCTGCACTGAAATACACAAGTGACTTATAAGATAATGGACTGAATTCCTATATTTCAGGTTGGTGAGTTACATTTTAGACATTTTTGCACTGCCAGTGAAATTACTTGGAAATAAAAGGATATTGTTTTCTGGTCTCCAAGAAACATTAGTGGTGTTTCATTCCTTCATTAATCAGTATTTGTTTCAGTGACTCGATCACTTGTTTCATTGCTGCGTGAATAAGTGTTTTTGAATGAATTAGCTGAGTGAATGATTCAATGACTCCAAAAGTCACTTGTTTCCATACTAAGTGAATCAGTGTGATTGAAAAAATAGGTTAAAGAAATGACACGATTACTCACTCATAAAGACAGTCATAACTTGCTCCTAAATGAATCAGTTATTCACTCAGAAAAAAATTAATCATTTTCATCCTGAATCAATCAGTTTGTTTGAATAAAATGGTTAATTGAATCACTCATAAAGACAGTCACTTAAGTTACTCCTGAATCATTAATTTTTCATTTTTTTTAGCTGCACACCACCTGAAACCAATTAAGTAAAAATTCATATTCAAAAATTCACTCATAAAAACAGTTGTTTCCATCCTGTATGAATGAATTAATGTTTGTATGAATCGAATGAGTATTTGAATGAATAGGTTGAATACATTATTCAATGACTCACTGATAAAGGTCACTTGTCGCCACCTACTGGTGTAACAATATAAATTGCAGAAATATGAACTGCACAGAGAGTCTGTCTGAACTGCTGATGAAAACAGTACTGACCTCTAGTAGGGTCTGAAGGAGCAGCTTGCCGTCCTCCTGTAGCACCTCCCTCACAGCAGGAATATCCTCACAATGAGAGATCAGCTCCGTCTGTGCAGGAGCATCAAGAGAGCATATCATGGAGTATACAGTACTGGGTGAATAATACTACAAGTATTACTGGTACAGAAAGAGTTCATTCCAGCTCTGGTATTTGGGCTCTGTGTTCAACTACAGCTGTCTGAGAAGATGAACCACTTCTGAGAACATGTTCAGTGTTGTACTTACAAATAGCAGACAAGTGGCTTTCAGGGTTGGAGTTTCAGGACATTTGAATGACAAGATTCCTACACAGACATAGAAAGTTAATGAATGGATGCATAAATGAAAGCTGTGGCTGTTAACACACTTACTGATGCTCACCACAGTAGAAAACAGCTTTGATATCAAGACGGTCTGAAAGATACAGGTCAGCCTTTCTTCTCAAAACCTGCAGAGATCAGAGAAAATATTACCAAAAAAAAGAAAAATGGGAAACCTCTTCACATGGTAAAAACAATGAGAAGAGGTTGCTTTTTAAATATGAAAATTTATCTAAACTATGTAATCTATGTAAATATATGCAAATTACAGTATGTAAATTAGCATCTAAAGTCGACAAAAATAAACTACAGACCTGAGTGTGAAGCTGCATAAATGACTCCACCACATCTGGATGATCTCTGGAGCCTACAACAACATTTAAAGTCAAGCATTAATATAGCTTGCAAAATTGTGCATGTTAAAGGTATTTTTTTATTTGCTTCATTAGCCAACAACAGAGTTTGATTACCGAGATAAAATGAATAGTATTAGTGATATGATCTCAACATTGCAGCCACCATGCTTTTTCTAGGCCACTCATGTACACATTTTAATAATATAAAGTACTATTCATTTCTTTAAGGATAAAACAGTGGAAAAAGTTACTTAATGTAACTTAAAAAAATAAATATTCTGTCATCAGTTACTCATCTTCACTTCGTTCCAAACTTGTGTGACTTTCCTACTTCTGTGGAATATCGTTCAACTGTTTCTGTGCATACAATGTCCAAAACAACACAGGACTCCATTGATTTTCTTTGTACAGACAAAAAAAAAACAACAGATCATACCGGTTTGGAACGATATGAGGGTGAGTAAATGAAAATGATTTTTCATCTGGAGATAACTATCCCTTTTAATGCACTTTTGCTAACTATTTGAATCGACTAATCACTTTAAATTCAGACCCTGACAGAGCTCATTGTTGATATGTTGATAGCAACTCATTCTAATCTCTTACCGAGATGAAAAATGGACATGGTGATGTTGGTAATCAGCTCCAACAGAGCAATGATTGGAGAAAAGAGATCCTTCTCACAGCCAAAAATGTGAACTAACTAGAGGGAAACATGAAAAGAATAAACAATACTTGTCTTATCATCAAGCTAATTATACGTTATGTCATTACTTGTCGTGTGAGGTCTAAAGCCGAGGCTTGTGGGTAAGCGCCGAACATCTGACCAATGAGCTCACAGAGCTGAGTCACCAGCGGGGCAAAGTCACGGAGAAGGGTCTTCAGGGACTTCTCAAAGACAGCACACACCGCCTGAGATGGGGCGAGAGAAAAGCCAATCATTCATACACTCCCACAAACACACACACACGTTCACACACACTGACCTCGACCACTTCTGGTTCATTCAGCCACTTGCTGACAATGGTCTGGATCAGAGGGAAGGCCTGCTGCAGGACAACCACCACCTGAGAAACGGCCAGAACAGATGTTAGGTGCTCATTTGATCAACAATAGCTGATTGGACTTTGAGTCTCGATGGCTTGTCATACCGGGTTGTCGTTGTGTGGCTGTGTTTGGACAGGCCTCATGACCTCCAATCTTTCGCTTTGCTTGTTTAGGTCAAATGTAGAGAAGAGATTGGACAGCAGGCCGAGGATGTGGACAATAGGAAGCTTATTAGCAGAACTGGGCTGCATAGAAGGGGAAAAGAGAGTATTGTTGTTCCATCAAATTCAGGTACGGAAGGACAAAGGGTTTTAAGTTAACTAGAAAGCCTCTCTGGAACTATATTTATTGTGTACGATACATATACATTTTCTTCACAGGTTTAAAGGTACTCTAGCAGCTCTTGAATTCAGCATGCACTGCCGTTATTGCTCCTCACCGGTTCATTGGCCAGTTTCTCCAGCTGCTGGATGTGAGGGGTGACCAGAGAGAGCAGCTTCCCCAGAATCTCGTCACGGGGCAGGGCTGAGAGCAGGAACCCCAGCGCCTGCATTATCCACATACACTGAGGGCTCTGTACAGGAGACTTACTGTCAGTCCGACTATGACTACTAAGCATGATCAGCAGCTCATGTCCGGTCCATTCACATGAATACAGAAAACTGACTAGTGTTCTCTTAACCCTTATTTCGGTTTTCAGTTTTTGCTTGATTTCATTGTTTCAATGGTTTTCTCAATCTGAGTAAAAACATAGTGCTATCTTAAAAAACCCTTTTAATTAAGTTTAATTAACATTTAATTAATGTAATACAGACCAATTTTTTTAAATATGTGTTAAATAAAATCTATATATTGTGTTTAACAAACAGACACGGAAACGAAGGGCTAAAATTATATATAAATTAAAATTACTCTTACACAGACAGAAAAATGTAAAGCAAAGGGGGTCTAAGACTGTAAGCATTACTGTGAAAATTACACTTCAAAGTGATTTAAAAAAAAAAATGTATAGCAAAATTTGACAGATAATTGTATAAATGCATACTACATATACTGGCCATTACTGCCATGACATGATGCATGCCCAAATAAATGCTACTTAGTTTTATTGTATGGTGTAGATTTTTACTTTAGTGAACTTCCATAAGTTTACATATTTATTTAAAGAGACAGTTCACCAAAAAGCTGTTCCAAACCTGTATGAGTTTCTTTCTTCTGTCAAACACAAAAGAAGATATTCAAGACATTACATTTTTCTATCCAATGGAAGTCAGTGGTTACCGTCAACTGTTTGGTTACCAACATTATTCAAAAAAATCAGGTTTATAACAAGTTTGAAACAACTTGAGTTTGAGTAAATGATGGCAGAATTTTTATTTTGGTTGAATTATCCCTTTAAACAAACAATGGTGAAAATAGAGAAACGTAATCATCTAAATGACCTAAAATCCCAAAAGTATTGCTTGATGTTACTACATCAAGAAATTAGTGTTACATCATTTCATTTAAAAAAGCTACAGTCTTACTGTCTTCCCAGTTAAAAATGACCATTAATAGCCAAGACTCTTTTTGAAAAGCTTCAGAGGGTTAAAAGCATTATATAAAGTCATCATGTTTTTTATTTTTACTAGTGTAAGTTACACTTAGTGTTACCAAAACTAAGCAAACAAATGAATTGGACTTACTTTATGGATGTCTTTGACAAGCACCGCCTGAGACCAAAAAGACCACCATGAGTTTCTACATTACACACTGATAATGTTTTGATGCAACTGTATTCAACCTGTGAGACGGCCATGATATCATTGGCGTGAAGGTGGAGGTCTTGTCGACACTCTCGACAGATTCTCTTCAGAGCAGAGACACAAGCCACGGACAGATCCGGGTTGGACAGACCATGCAACACCACAGGAAGGACACTCGCCAACATGAGCGAATGATCGGCCAACCACTCGGCCAAAGAGCCTGTGAGAAACCATGACAGCAGTCAGTGAAATCATTTTTCACTACAATATTGCCACAATAGTAAAACTGAACTAACAATGAACACAAACCGTTCACACAGCATCTGTTAAGCTTAAACTCACTTAATTTTTTTCATGTCAAGAATCTCAAGTAAACGTATCTTGATTTAAGGATAATAAGATAATGTACCTGAAACATTTAATTAAATGCTTTTATGAATTTAAGACTTTTTAAGGCCTGATTTGTAGAATACACTTGCAAGCTATGTTTAGAAATGAATGAGTGTACCTATGGTGAACATGATGGTCTCAGCCAGCTGAACGTTGTTTGCTGTGATGAGAGGAATCAGACCGATCAGTCCTGGAATAACGTCTGAGTAACTGACATCTACTGTCTCAGCAATGGACTGAAAGCCAAAGAGCAGAGCCTCTATATCCTCCACGGGAGAGAGGGAGATGACACAGAGATATTGTTCAATAGAATACATGACATATACACCGTATTTATAAGCCAGTGTAACATTAGGACTGACTTGCCATGAGGAGGGGTGCGTCGTGTCCGTCAGCAGTGAGCCTAGTTTATCATACAGGTTTCTGAGGAGCTCTGGGCCCAGCAGCTCATACACATACATCAGAGTATCCGAGATGTCAACCCTCAAATCCAATTAAACATGCTTATTATTGCATTATGATACAAATGAAAAATAAATGAAGACTGAATGGAGAAGAAAAAAATGAAAAAATTGAAATATTAATGCTGTTTGCCAGAGAATCAATCAACACAGAATGAACAAACCCTTAATTTTAAGTATTAATCTTTGCTGTATAATTTAACACATTGTAAAAAAAAATATGCACTGATGAATAAAATATATAATTTATTTTTTGCCCAAATACATTTAATTTATATGCTATAAACATACTGTAAACAGAGTTGATAAAAAAAAATAGTTTTTCAAAATTAAAATTTTACTTTATTTATTTTAAACCATTAAATGCCAAGATATGTTACACAATATGCATGGGGTAAATCCGTTTCCAGTCTTAAAAACAGATTTTAAGTAAATGCTAAATGTTTTTTTATTTATTTAATTTTACAAATGTTTAGATATTTTTAGATAAAATATAAAAAAAAATTCAGGAAATATAATTAACTAAAACCCACAGGATATAATTTATAAATATATTTTAAAATCTACAAGAGAAATGTATTTTAGCACGTTTTTTATATTTTTTAATTTTGTATATATATTTCAAAATATATCTCAAGGAAAGGCACTTTTATGAGAATTTGAAAGCAGAAATGTGAAGCATATAATTTTATACAATCACTTAAATTAATTATTCTGTTTATAAGTATATTAAAAAAATCATGTAATTATATAATAAGTGTATTATTTGAGCTACAAAACTGTTGTTTAAGGGGTTCTTAACCTTTTCTGTGTAAAGTTTTATTTAGGCAATTTATACTGCACACATCTTGTCTCTTACTGCTTTTGTTTATATATATATATATATATATATATATATATATATATATATATATATAGATATAATATATATATATATATATATATATATATATATATATATATATATATATATATATATATATATATATGCATATATATTTCTTTTTATCCCCTTCTTGATTATTGACCCTATGTATACAGGGGTTATTATTAAACAATTTAGCAGTTTTAACTATGCAGTTGTATTTCTTCCTTCTTAAAAATGAAGTTTAACCTGTAGGTCCTGAACTGCTCTTTATCATCTGCGGACCACGCGGCATAGTCCTCATCTCTGGGGAAACAGGCCTTCTGCAGCAGAACATCCACTAGCTGGAAGTACACAGGCCTGTAGATCTGGAGATACAGCGTCTGCCTCTCAGCATCCAATGACGTTATATCGTCCTGAAACAAGCAGCCAAAAGGACATCATATCTGCTCCAGTTAAGTCAACGCAACACCAGCTGGCATCAAACATGAGTGATTTTTGGAGGTGGACTTGTACCTGTAGGGTGTACCAGAATGTGAGCGTGAGCGAGCTGGAGGTCTCATCCACAGGATAGTGTCCAGGTGTACCTGTGCAGGACATAATCATGCTCACTAGAGCCTGAAAGCCCTGCCAGTGATCCACCTGCTCCAGAAGAGTCCTGGGGAGTTGAGACGGACAGAACGAGGGAAAAGAGCTTTCACCAAACAGACAAGGGCAGTCAGATGATGAATTGGTCTTCTTATAGACCCAGGCCATCTGAGGTCAGATAAGACTGTTATTAATGGGAGACTGATGATGCATATAGATCATTATGTCCAACCTGCAGTGCGTTTCTCCCAGAGCTACAGCAATGCGACAGATTCCGTGAGACGTCTCCATGTCTCCATCCTGCACCGCTTTCTTTAGCTGCTCCTGAAGTCCCAGCACCTGAGGAACAACCTTCAGCAGACTGTCTGCAAACCTCCACACGCACAAACACATAGACTATGAATATGAATATTTCACACAACCTTCTGTGAAACAAGATTTTGCACAGACATTAGTTTCTATGACAATTACTTGAGATTCGTTTTCTTGTGTAAGGGAGAATGTAATCAGTTATCAAACTTTTTTTTTTTTCAAAATTATCAGCCAGTATTGGATTTTTGATAGTTTAGCTTGTGCATAAAATGAGTTCATTTCTTGAAAAACATACACCAGCTGCAGGGATGTTGTTTGAATATTTTTTTTATGTCACATTTTTAAAGGAATATGAATCTTTCATGGTAAATATTATCAGACTGCTTTTTACTGTGTTTCAGTTTAATTTTCTTTATTATGTAATAAAGTAGCATACAGGTGCAGGTTTATCATTTTTGCTATTTTTCTGTTATTTTTCCTTAATATGAAAATAATTATCACCTTATCAGTTTTGGAATTTGAATAACACTATGGATTTATGGCAGCAAAATATGCATTGGCAAATACTTTGCTGTTCTACGCACATTTTACCAGAATATGTTAAGATGTTTAATATATTCAGTTATCTATAAATTTTAATGCAAAAATTCCCCTATATAAACAAACACCATAAACAATGGTAACTTGCAATTGTTTCCTTAAAGAGCTACTTCTACCTGATTTAACACATAAACTAATGTATTTGAGTTAATTTAGCAATATTAAATAAGATTTATTAATAGAAAGAATCAATTAATTAAAATGTTTAACTTTTTTTGTACAGTCCACTACCTGTCTGTCTGACAGATAATATGCTCTATAAGCCTTTCCATTTGGATTACACAGTTTTAACATATAATAAATATGACAAAATGCGATGCATATTTGTCAGTAATACATAAATGAAAAAGTAAGATTTATGCACTGAAAAATCATAGCATAGTTTATTTTAAATTATTTCTATATCTTTTTGATTTTATATAAATAAACATTTTAAAATGCATTTTGCTTAAATATGCAAATTAGCATAAATCAGTTGTGAAAACAACTACATTTATTCAGTTAAAAAATATGACAAGTTGTGAAACAAACAATATTCAGTTAAAAATATATTCAGTAAAAATTAGTTAAAATGTATAACATTGAAACAAATTGGAAACCTATATTTAAACCTGGTTACTTTGTATTTAAAACACATTCAGTTAGTTAGAAATCTTGCCTGTTTCTTACATGTTTCGTTTATGTTTTACTGACAAATATGCCTCTGGTTAAGCTTATTAGTTTATGTTAAGACTGTGTTATACAAATGGATGGAAGTTTCATATGTAATTCAAATACATCTGGCAAGACAAGGGAAATAATCTGATGCTTAAGGAAACAGACAGAACTATTAATACATAGACATGAGCTCATGCATGTTTTAACAGTACAAGCAGCTGTCGTCTCTCACCTCTGACAGTCAGGCTGTGAGATGATGCTGACGATGGTCTCTACGGCTGTGTCAAACAGCTCAGACTCCTTCAGCAGGGCGAAGCAGCTCTCCAGCAACCCCTCGCTGTCTTTTAAAGCGATGTCCAGCGTGAGCCAGGAGGACACGCACCTCAGCACCCGCTCTCTGACCGGAGAGGGTGCGTCCGGCCGCTGTAGTAACTGCTGGAGCAGGGAGCAAACCGAGCTCCAGTCCACAGCCAGAGCGCTTCTCAGCTGTGAGCGCCGAGACGCCGGGATACTGCTGCTTTGCAGCTCCTCAGGCAGAACGGCGAGGAGCTCTAGAAGTGCGAGGCATTGGGCTTGACCACCAGCTTCTGTCACACTCTCTCCAGTCTGGAAGGCACGCAGAAGATCTGGTACTGCCGTCGGCCACGTTTCAGGTAAGACGTGAAGAACCAAAGAGGCCAGAGCGACACACAGCCTCGTCAGCACCATCTTAGGCCCCGATGCAAACTGGCCGACCTGAGCGATGAGCTGCGAGCGGAGCGAGTCTAACTGACCCGGCGGGAGGTCGGACCAGTGGCGGGAGATTTTAGCATGTAATGTGCTTGCCCCAAAGAACTGGATCTCAGGAACCTAATGTGAAACCGAATAAGTAAGATCAATGAATGGAATGCAGTGAAATGTATGTGGTGTAGTCGAACCCACTGCTTACTTTGTCTGTCCGGAGCAAAGCCCAGCAGAAGTGCCAGGCTTGTGGTGATGCCTGGGCTTGTGTGAGCCACTTCTGGGCCACATTCTTCTTGTCCATATCAGGGTCATAGTAGAGCTGCTGAAGAGCCTACAGAACATCAGGAAAGACCAAAGACTGATTCTATTATAATTACACTACTTGTCAAAAGATTGAAATCATTAAGTCTCTTATGCTCACCAATGTTGCATTTATTAGAAAAAACCACAAAATACGTAAAATAATATTCAGATTTTTATAGTTTTAGTTGTATTAAATATGAGATATTCTATGTTAATATGTTAATTATTATTATGTTCATTCATTTTAAAATATAATTTATTTCTGTGATGACAAAGCTGAATTTTTAGCAGCCATTACTCCAGTCTTCAAACTGTTTTTACTGCTTAATATTTGTGTGGAAACGTGACACACTACAATTCATATATATATATATATGGTTAGGGTAAGTTCATTTAAATTTTTTTTTTTTTTTTAGAAATTAATACTTTTATTCAGCATGAACACATTACAATTATGATGTTACAAAAGATCTCTCACCAAGGATGCATTTATTTATACATTTTCAGCAACCATTACGTTCTTCAGTATCACAATTTTTGTTATATAATATTTTTGTCGAAACTGTTATACATTTTTGACCCTGGACCACACAATCAGTCATAAGGGTCATTTCAGCTGAAAGCTGAATAAATAAGCTTTCCATTGATGTATGGTTTGTTAGGAGGACAATATTTGGCTGAGATACAACTGTTTGAAAATCTGGAATCTGAGGGTGCAAAAAAATCAAAATACTGAGAAATCACCTTTAAAGTTGAACAAATGAAGTTCTTAGCAATGCATATTACTAATGAGAAATGAAGTTTTAATATATTTACAGTAGGAAATTTACAAAATATCTTAATGGAACATGATCTTTACTGAATATCCTAATGATTTTTTGCGTAAAAGAAAAATCAATAATTTTGACCCATACTATGTATTTTTGGCTATTGCTACAAATATACTCCAGCGATGGTCCAGGGTCACATTTTTTCTAAGGATTCTTTTATAAATAGAAATGTAAAAAACAGCATTTATTTGAAATAGAAATCTTTTGTAACTTTATAAATGTCTGTCACTTTTGGTCAATTTAATGCATATAAAGGAGTATTAATGCCATAAAAGTATTGATTTAATATTTTTTTATTACCCCCAACAGCAAAAACTGTTTTCAAATAATAATAATAATAATAATAAATGTTTCTTGAGCCGCAAATAAATATACAGGTGCATCTCAATAAATTAGAATGTTGTGGAAAAGTTCATTTATTTCAGTAATTCAACTCAAATTGTGAAACTCGTGTATTAAATAAATTCAGTGCACACAGACTGAAGTAGTTTAAGTCTTTGGTTCTTTTAATTGTGATGATTTTGGCTCACATTTAACAAAAACCCACCAATTCACTATCTCAACAAATTACAATACTTCATAACTTCATAAAAAAAAAACATTTTTGGTGAATTGTTGGCCTTCTGGAAAGTATGTTCATTTACTGTACACGTACTCAATACTTGGTAGGGGCTCCTTTTGCTTTAATTACTGCCTCAATTCGGCGTGGCATGGAGGTGATCAGTTTGTGGCACTGCTGAGGTGGTATGGAAGCCCAGGTTTCTTTGACAGTGGCCTTCAGCTCATCTGCATTTTTTGGTCTCATTTTCCTCTTGACAATACCCCATAGATTCTCTGTGGGGTTCAGGTCTGGTGAGTTTGCTGGCCAGTCAAGCACACCAACACCATGGTCATTTAACCAACTTTTAGTGCTTTTTGGCAGTGTGGGCAGGTGCCAAATCCTGCTGGAAAATGAAATCAGCATCTTCAAAAAGCTGGTCAGCAGAAGGAAGCATGGAGTGCTCCAAAATTTCTTGGTAAACAGGTGCAGTGACTTTGACATTTCACCCCAAATCATCACAAACTGTGGAAACTTAACACTGGACTTCAAGCAACTTGGGCTATGAGCTTCTCCACCCTTCCTCCAGACTCTAGGAACTTGGTTTCCAAATGAAATACAAAACTTGCTCTCATCTGAAAAGAGGACTTTGGACCACTGGGTAACAGTCCAGTTCTTCTTCTCCTTAGCCCAGGTAAGACGCCTCTGACGTTGTCTGTGGTTCAGGAGTGGCTTAACAAGAGGAATACGACAACTGTAGCCAAATTTCTTCACATGTCTGTGTGTGGTGGCTCTTAATGCCTTAACCTCAGCCTCAGTCCATTCCTTGAAGTTCACTCAAATTCTTGAATCGATTTTGCTTTGTTAACATGCTTGGATACAGCACTCTGTGAACAGCCAGCTTCTTTGGCAATGAATGTTTGTGGCTTACCCTCCTTGTGAAGGGTGTCAATGATTGTCTTCTGGACAACTGTCAGATCAGCAGTCTTCCCCATGATTGTGTAGCCTAGTGAACCAAACTGAGAGACCATTTTGAAGGCTCAGGAAACCTTCGCAGGTGTTTTGAGTTGATTAGCTGATTGGCATGTCACCATATTCTAATTTGTTGAGATGGTGAATTGGTGGGTTTTTGTTAAATGTGAGCCAGAATCAGCACAATTAAAAGAACCAAAGACTTAAACTACTTCAGTCTGTGTGCATTGAATTTATTTAATACACAAGTTTCACAATTTGAGTTGAATTACTGAAATAAATGAACTTTTCCACGACATTCTAATTTATTGAGATGCACCTGTATTAGATTGATTACTGAAGGATCATGTGACACTGAAGACTGGAGTAATGATGCTGACAATTCAGCTTTGCATCACAGGATAAAATTATGTTTTAAAATATATTCAAATAGAAAACCCTCGTGAGCATAAGAGACTCAGTTCAAAAATATTAAACAATCGTAATGATTTTAAACTTTTGACTTGTATAGTACATATTGATATTATCATATTCTTTCCACCAAAAATGTATTGATAATGCACAGATAAGATGTAACTGAAATCACAGCACACAATGGAGAAGCATAACATAAACCAGCCACCAAATCCCCCACATGCTGACAGTTATTATTAGACTAGCACAGCTTACTGAAGATATCAAGTTACTTTCCACTTACAGAAGCTTCTTTATTGTTCTGACGTGCACAAGGCCAAACACCTTCAAACTTGTGTGGCTTTTTCTCAGCTGTTAGTGGAATTACAGGAATATGAAGGAATAGAGGCCTCAGGGACAGCGTTGTCCAAACGAAAGGCAGCCCTGAATGGAGCTGATGAAATCTACTTCTATTGAATTACAGCTCTCGCCTCAGGTTTACATCTCCAAACATTGGCAGTTTTGATTTAACTGCTCTTAAAGAAAAGAAAAATGGCTTGTTAAAATGTATGGCTATATCACACATTTCATTCAGCTCAAGTGTTAGCAATAATCTTCAGAAATGCAGAGGCACTGGCACAAAGTAACTGTTATCCACACACTCCATGAAATGCCAAGCAGTGACAGAAATGTTCTGCGTGACATATGATATTTTAACATAAGTTTTAGTTATGGAATAAAATTGATAGTTTAGTCCTGGCTTCTAATTGGTCAATACAGTGTTGCAGTCAACTTATTTTATTTCCTTACACAGTGATAAGAGTGGAAAAGTAAAACTCCATTGGGGAACTGATTTTTAATGTTACTTTATTGATCTTTAAAGACAGAGCATCATGAGTTACTCTTCTGGTATACTTCTGTTTAAGCCATTAGCATGTATTATTTCAACTTATTTTTTAATTATTATATTCAACAGCTAAATTCTTGGTGAAAACTACATTACCCATAATTCACCAATCAAAAAAAGCCACCAATCAGGGATATATTCACATATATTCATTTCTCAATGAATGTAAAATAAATTGTTTCTCTCTCTCTCTTTTTCTCATCAACATCTTTAAATAAACAGTTTTATATTTATCCATGATTGTTATTTCAATTATATTGTTCACAATGATTCTAGGATTGTAGTTCTTTGTACCTTTGTTTCTTGTTTTTTATTTATTGTCAGATTTCCAGATAATGTTTTGATTGTGCAATGTTGTGATTTTCACCTGGTTGTGTGGTTTGGTTCATGGATTTTAACTCTTAAACAAAGGTATTTTTTAACCCCTATTGGATTTTCGTTTTATTTTGGTGTCAGTTGCCACTCGATCCTTAAAACATAACATAAAAATACTTCTGAAAATTAACTTAGTGCTATTTCAACACAACCCAGATAATAAAATTTCAATTGCTTTTTTATTTAAAAATTTTACTTACACCTTATTGATATAAGTGTCAAAATAATTATAGCAATTTAAAAAAAATAATAATAATAATCAGGCCCAGTTAAAACCCAATAAGCTAAAAAAGAAGAAAAAAAAGAAATTATGTATTTATTGATAAAAGGTATTTTGACTGGTCTCCATGCTAGAAGTGTTTTTTTTTTTTTTTTTTTTTCGAGGGGGGGGGGGGGTTAAAAACACATTGTGGAGCAAATAAATAAATAAGTGTGTCTCCAGAAAAACAATATTAACATTGCAATTTTTTTTTCATGTTTTAGCCTATATCTGGGGCCTTTGTGTGTTATTGCGACGTAGGACATTTTTAATAAGCACTTATAAAATTAGAAAAGAAATGTTAAAGTCTCTACCAAATGCTTTGACGTTAATACTTAACGTTTATTAAGTTGCTACCAAGGTCACTCAGACCCCAAATATGCCAGGAACTGCAATAGTGAAAAACTAAATGATGACCAGTTGCCGCAACTAAAATATAGGCTACAGTTTCCCTAATATAACATTTAGGTGTAACGCTATAACCTTGTATTAGTCACCGTTAGTCGCGTCCTCTCAAACACAACTCGAGGGTTATTGTGTTTCTGTGAGTCACAGCAGCTCACTCTACTCACCCTCTCCACTGCCTCCACCGTGAACTCGTCTGCGCTCACTGCATCCATTCCCAATCCTCACTGACTTCCTTGTCTCCTATTCTTGCGCTCAGTAACAGTGAGTATTCGGTGGTAAGGTGTGAGGGGGTCCTGTCAGGTCATGCGTGTGTTTGTGCTCTCAGGATGGTCCGCTCCAGCGCGACGCACACGTGGCTCGCGCTAAGAACAGCTGACGCCGCACGTCATTCACTTCACACTCAAATCTCTCTGTAGCTTCACATTTCGATTCAAAGGGTCTCACAGTCTGAAGCCTTTGGCTCTCTTTATAAATAAGCTGTCGTTTGGACTATAGGCTGCGCAGCTCTTAACCACACCCCGCTGTCGAAGCCCAGAGCCCTCGGGATATTTTTAGCTCTGATGATGTCCGCTGTCATCTAACGGAAAGATCATTCCGGAATCACAGAGCGAATCCGCACGGAGACTGCGCTTGAGTCGCTTTATCTAACATGAGGACTCAACGCGCTTTTATTATATGGACTGCGATGCTTCTTCGTTTGTCTATCATAAAAGGTAAACGCATGGTTTATGGTTTACTTGATTTTAGCATGAAAACCGCAACAGGATTCTATAATGCTGCAGTATCTGCAGGCTTTGTCTTGTTCGCATGTTTTTTTTTTTTTTCCTGATTAATCTAATGATTTATATGCATCTTATTTATTTGAAATGACATTGTTAAGCCTGGTACAAATTATGGGACAAAATCAATTCATATATCCACCCATCCATCCATCTATCTATCTATCTATCTATCTATCTATCTATCTATCTATCTATGTAAATATCTATCTATCTATCTATCTATCTATCTATCTATCTATCTATCTATCTGTCTGTCTGTCTGTCCTCTCTTCTTTTGAAAAGTATATCAAGAGTATTTACATGTAACAATAGGCTGCTGCAATGATTAAAATATTACTAATATTAACATATTTGGGAATAGAAACATATTTTATATATTTTATTTTTGTAACATAATGTTTGGACTCTAATTTGTATTATTTGCACATCCTCCTTAAGTGCTAATTAGATTCTTAAAGTGAGATCTGGGTTAATCAAGTGTTAATTTCATGAATAATTGGATGCGTTGGTTGATCTGACACGTTGATCTGGTGCTGATGTGGGAGACGTAGGTTTGAATCTGCCCTGTATACCGTGTATGCATAAACAGAAAATGGCAAAAGCCCCAAATTGAATCATCTACTCATTAAAAAAAAAAAAAAAAAAAAACATTTAGTTGTTTATGCATCTGGTTTAAGTGGTTTATGGTGTAACTGAGATCTTATTTTCTGTCTTCTAAATCTTCAAAAACCTGCACATTTGAGGTCAAAATCTCCATTTATCTGGTTTGTTTGTTCCTCTGCTGCTTTTTGAAACATAAAGGTCACAACTGCTTTGTTCTTCACAGTGTGACCAGTAAACTCAACTGTACAGATCCGGTCTAGAACACCCACGTAACCGTTTCAGCATGAGAACACACAGCGTTCTTCCTGTAGCTCTGCTCAAATCAAATAAACATATTTCCTGGCATATAAATATTTTCCCCTTCATGCTCATGTTTATTTTCTAGATTTACAAGTACAGTTGTAAATAAGAACGAGCAAGCTTGCTCATGCAGACATTTTCTACTTCTCCCAGGTCAGACCACAGACTCATCCCCAGACGTGAGGTCCACTCTGAATGAAGTCACTCCAAAAAATCCCATGACTTCAGCAAGTGACATTTTGGAATCACGAGCCACTACAGCCTATCAAAGCGTCTCCTCTGCTTCAGCGGATTTCACAACGGAGGTCACACCTACTGTTCCTCCTCCATCAAAGTCATCCAAAGACGCTGTAGTGCACAATGGCACCTCTCCTTCACCAGCCATCTCACAGACCCCTGCGCTACAAGAAGTCACCACCCTCAACACGGACACAGCCTCGGGACCAGGCAAGACTAATACAATTAAACCTAATCTAATTGCAAAAGCTATCTGTCTTTAATCAGTCTAAATAAGGTTTAAAAACAAATTTGCCATCCTTTGTGTTGAGAACAACAACATGGACAGTGGAAGACAATGCTGTATAAATTACGTTTACGAAGAGCTGAAAGATGCAGTAAATTTTATATTGAGAGTGTATATTCACATATAATATAATATTCAATGTGGTATACACTATAAAAAAAGACATTTCTAGGATTATTGCTCTATGCAGTTTACAAGATTTACATGCTTACCAGTTTACATGCTTAATTCAATATGTTACTTTCTGTTTCTTTATAATAATTGTGAAATTATTAATCAGTTTCTAAGTGAAAACTGTTTCTTCACCATCTTTTGTGTAGGGTTTACTTTGAAACAATTTTCAAAAATTGCTAGTAAATTTTGTGAATAATTACAAAAAAGGCACACATTAACAGAGGAAGGCATTTAATTAAACTTTTTTAATTTCAATACAATTTTCTTGTCAAATGAACTCATGCAATCTTTTTTACAGTGTGATTAAGTCAGAGCTGTGGTTTTCTGGTTGGTGTCCAAGTTGGAAATTTGGGTTCGATTCTGACCTGTTTCTAAATGCTTCTAAAAAACTGTTTAACTTTTTTATTTTAGATTTTTTTATTTAAATTTTTTTTTTGCATTTGCCATCAATAAATTGTTATATATTGGCTTTATCACATTTGCCACACTGCTATATAAATGTTCCCATTGACGTCACAAGCTGAGATGACGGTAAAGATGGTGGGGTTGCTCGCATATTGTTGTAAAAGACACAATGCTTCAGGTTTTATGCACTGACATTTGCGTTTGTCTTTAAGTGCTTTCATGTGGGTGTACGTCACTTTGTTCCACTTTAATGATAAAACACTGGGCTCAATGTGACTGATTCCAGACTGAACTCGTGAGACTCTCTGGGAAACTGCCACATTCCACCCACTTGATCAAACGTCTGTCCGTAAATAATGGCTGGACGTGGGTGTAACATTTTGGAACACGACTGTGTTTGTAAATAATATCCCTCTCTCATAATGTCATTTCACTGGAAACACAGCTATATTTAGGGCAGTTGAATATCTACTTATTGGTTTACTGCACTTCTGCCAGACCTTAAGTATGACTCTTAGAAAACAACTTCAAAACACAAGTTCTTCAAAACTGCTTTTGCCCGGCAGACTGTAAAACGGGTAAAAAATTTACCATAGACTTACACTGAAGGAGAGCTCTATCTCAGTCAAAGCTTGTGTTTCTGTGCATGTTTTTCTCCTGCAGGTTCTTCTAATAGCAGCACGTCAGTTTCTTATTTGAAGAGCACCGTTTCATATTCAGTAGCCTCCACAGCTCCCGCAACATCCTTCAGTCCAAGTGAAGGACCTCAGACAGTCTCTACTCCAGCCAGCAGCGTGATCCAGACAACACAAACAGCTCCACCATTCACCCCCACTTCCCCTCAGACATCTCAGGTCATCCTGACCAGCAGTTCAAAGGTCACTGGACCAGCTAATTTGGAAGACCAGGATGAACCTTCTGAACTGGATGTGGGGGATCAAGGTGCGTGGATAGCAAATGCTTTCAACTGTTGTGTCATTCCAAACCCATTAAACATTAAACAGATATTTTTATCTTATTTTTTTATTTAATGCAATCCAGGCAACCATAGATTTCAAGTTCAAAGATACTGTTGAGATAATCATCAAAAGGTGTAATCCATGTCTTCTTAAGAGAAACAATAGGGCTGGGTGATAAACAAAATCATATCGAGATAGAATTTAAGTTGATGATGATAAGCTCTGGACATTTTTACTCAATATGGATTCATCTAACAGTCTATCACAGAGTCGCTTCACCAGGTTTACACTGTTTACTTTGAGAAAAACTATCATCAAATACACATTGAAACTGAAAGCAAAGCTGAAAGACCTTCACGACAACCCATCAAAATAAAAGTCTAGGTTTAATTTGATGAAATTATGACAGAAATATTTTATTCACACTTCATGGACTTTTGTGTTTGTTATCATTTTCATCCCTCATGTTCCTTGACCTAGTTTCTGTCTCCCCTTAATTGTGTCATCATGTGTTGTTTTGTTTTTTGTGTTATTATTATTTTGTGTCTTGTATATTTTGTTGTTTTTATATTGTTTCTTGGTCCGGTCTTATGCCTCCCTGTTGTGGATTACCTTGTGTGGATAATATTAAAGACTTTTACTTTCATCTTCATGCGAGTTCATTCTACACCAGGGGTGGGGAACGTTGATCCTGGAGGGCCTGTGTGCTCTTAAACAAACTGTAGCTAAACCTTGCAGGACAGTGGTCCTCCAGGACCAACGTTCCCCAGCCCTGTTCTACACAGAACCGTGACATTACTATTGTATACTAAAATATAATTCTCAAAGTAATAATAATAATGCTATTGGTACATTTCTGTTGTGCAGCATCTTGCTACACAATAAATATTCTTTGTTGTAGATTAATTAGATTTCATTTTAAAAGAGTGATCAAATTGTTAGTTTTATTCATTTAGTTCATTAAACAACATTTTATTCTAAATTTCTATTGAATCATAAAGCACAGGGACCAGAAAAATAAAATGGAGAAAAAAAGAATTTAGGAGAAAATCGAATGGATTTCATGGGCCTCCAAATTAAAAGGTATCTTACTCTGTGGAGATTAATTGTAAACAAACAAGGTTATGTTTACATTTATACTCAAGGTCTTATAAACATGCAAATAATTCCCTTCCCCATTAATGTTAAATAAATAAAGCAATAAATAGCAATATTGTATGATATGGAAAAATAATATTGCGTTAATATTTTTGCCCATACCCCTCTGCATAACGCACATAGAGCACATCAAATATGGTCAACTGAAGCTCAACAACCACTTTTTTAGTTTTGGGAAAACATTTCAGCTCACTTTAAACTAAGGCCAGAAAAATAATCTACATAAGTAGGAGAGGCATATAATTAGTTTGAGTTGTGTCTTTGGTCTTGCCGTTGAGGTCTAGTAAGCACATTGACAGATGATAATTTCATTATTTTTCCAACTGCACTTATTTCTGCGTTCTGTACATGATGTTCCTTCAGTTTTATTAGTTCCTGTGATGATAATCAGTCTCTGCTCCATTCATCAATCTAGAGTCAGGGAAGGATCCCCACCGCCCTGCATCACCTCTGGACCCCCTGCTCGCTGCTCTGGTCACCATTTTCATTATTTGCACTGCCATGGTCTCAGCCGTCCTCTTCCTCAGGTTCCGTCACCATAGTGAGCATCCAGAATTCCACCGGCTTCAAGACCTCCCTATGGTGAGTCTTGCATTTAGGCAGCAAATTGGGATATTTAAAATTGAGACCTTTGAGAGTTTTATAGATTTCCATTAGAGGTTGAACAATTGATTGGTTTTGCTGATTAATCGGCACCAGTAACTGATTGCTGAAACAATAGCGATAGTTTTTTCAGGTTACATCCATTGCTGGAGGAACTGAGAAGGTCCACTGTCATTATACAGAACAAGAATGGAGTTTGTTTGTTTTATATGTAGATTTAAAGTAGTGCTGTCAAAGTTAGTGTTAACACAGGCGATGAATTTTTCCAGTTTAACGGCATTAAAAATATTTAACGCAGTTAACACAGGGAGGAGCTAGGGTTGGCCACCCCACTCACAACTGCTGCATGCTCTTTTTTTCTTGACAAGAATTGCATTTATTTAGGCGCAGAATATATTTACAGCCACATCAAACAGGAGACTTTTCAGACATGCACTTCACTTCGCCTCAGCTCAAGGCACAAGTCAAACAAGCGCGGAAACAGTACAGGTGACGAGGAGCTTCAGTAGAACAGCAGTGAACTGCGGTCAAAATCAGATGATATATTATCAGGCCATAATTCAGTAAAAAATGATTTTCCTGTCCTGTCAGTCGTTATTCTGTGCTCGTAGCATGTGCTCTTCAATTGCACGCACAAATACAGCGGTGCACATTGTAGCCTGTATCATTTCATGAGCATGTGCGTCAGATCCGTGTCATGTTTTCTGAGGTGGCAGCTCTTAGAGTAATAGCAGTCAAATAACCTAATAACCCAGCCACTGTAATGTCTGTTAATCAAAGAACAAAAAGGAAATCAATAACTTTTGTATCTTTAAGGATTCATCTATATTTAATTTAGAATTTAGTGTTGATAACTTTATTCAGTTTCTTTATATTTCCTACTTGCTGAAGGGCACAGGTAAACATTTATTGTTATGGGTTTCTGTGAAGTTTTTTTTTAAGTTCAGTTAAATTAAAAGTTGTTATTTTTAAAGTCTAATAAATGTTAAAATTGATAGCTCTAATTTATTTTGTAGTTGTTTTTTTTTTAGTAGAAAAGAATGGTCTCCTAGAGACATCAGTAGTACTGGTATTCGTGATACTCACCTTGTCGTAAAAAAAGATGCCACTAAAACAAATATTTAAAATATACTGTTTTTATGTTGGTTCTACATTAATTTGACGATAGTGTAATTATTGCAATATAGAAGGATATTTAAAACTTTAATGTTAGATGGGGTTAATCATGTTTAATTACTTTATTAATTAGTTACTTTTTTTAATCGATTGACGGCACTAATTTAAAGCTAGTGACCCGAGAAAGCAAATTATGTTCATGCAGTCAACAGAAACAAATCAGAAAGGCAACTAATTTCATTTTTTATCATCACTGTAAAACATATTTTGTTATTTTGATTAGATAATATTATTCTGTTCCAAAATGATTCTATTTGATATTAGATTCTATTTTTATTAGATTATAATAGTATTAGATAATAATATTCTATTGTAAAAGTGTTCTAAAATAGAAGCAAATAAAGTGGGAGAGTATACAGTTAATATACATATGTATCTAATTTCAATGCAATGGACTTTGTGTAGATATTTATTTTTATATGAAATGGTAACAAGGATAATAAATGCTAAAGAAGTATTGTTCATTTTTAGATTGCTAATTTCATTTACTAATAATAATCATTTACTAATACATTTAAATATTTTTAAATACTGTTGTTTTTTTGTTTGTTTGTTTGTTTTTTTAATAAACAGTCAGTAGATTAATCAGTTATAGGGCAATGTGGTCCAGCCTAGTTATCGGTTATCGGTAAAATTGTTATCAGTAAAATCCACTGTTGCTCAATCTCTAATTTACATGATAATGGTAATTGTCATTTTTTGCAAATGTGATAGCATGTTTTGCAAATCAACTCTGATAATGATAAAATTAGAGAATTCAAGTGCTGACCTCAAAAATACAACCCTGATGTGCTTTTCTGCAGGATGATCTCCTTGAAGACACACCATTGTCAAGATACACGTATTAGCAAGAGGGAATTCCACTATTTCATCATCTGATTCCTCAGGCAACCAGTGTTGTTACTGGTGCAGATCCCCTGAAAGATGTCTTTCACAACTCATCTCTGATTCTGGGTTTTTCTGGGCTTTGATGCTAAAATGTGGTTGTGTAATTTTGGAATAAAACATTTAGTTATTTTACTATGTTATGAAACCCATTCAAATAAAATAAGGGTTCCAGAAAAAAGAATAAAATAAGATAAACAGTCTTATTCTATGTTTAAAAGTTCACAGTTTCTTAATTAACAGGTGTTTATAGAGAATGTTCGAATTTCAAGACAACAGAACCAATATACTTTTTATTCACCTTAAGATTGTCTACAAATGTAGAGAAACTATAACAAACATTTTCTCTACAAACATGACACGTAGAAGAAACAATTTGCATTTTAGAGTTTGTTGGAGATAATTAGCTTGTTTTCCCCTTTATTAGACACTATAATTATACCTAAGTAATTGCTCAATATTATATGATGCTATCATTTAGTTCATCCTAAACCTAAACTCTGAGGTATGGTCACATTTACCGTTGTTTGGCAAATTTTCACAGGCATAATCCAGTCCTTTCAAAAGGATTGCATGCAATCAGGATTTTCAGATATTCCTCATGCAGATTTCACAGTTCAAGATGTTCACACAAATACACAGCTTTGACCAAAATCACTACACTATTGACAGTTCAGACAACAGACCTTTTCTGTCCACACAATTTTGCTAATATGACCGCACCTTAACTTTTATATAATATTATATTTTACATCATCTGAAAGCTGAATCCTCCCTTATATTTTATTCTAAAGGTCTAAAATCTATACAAGCAAATAGTACTGCACTTTTTTTCTTCTTCTTCTTCTTTTTAGGGGCTTTGGTTTATTTTCCAAGATAATTTTTAGAAAAAGAGTTCCCTGGGTTTAGCATAAATGTCTCTAGACTTTTGCACTGTTAGAGCTAAAGTTGTAGTAAGGAAAATGTTCATTTTTATGTGACTGTTCTAGAATGAGAACAAATTTGTATTAAACTGAATTGTGATTTTGATATTTATGACAAAGTTGATTGTCCAGATCCATATAATGAAGGTATGTGAAATAATTACAAAAATGTATTTTAGATATTCATTTCTGTCTACGCTGGTATTTGTGGTAAACCTAGTGCCTAATGTACTTTGTGCCAAAACTGATTAGTGGTAAACAAACTGATAAATATATATTGCACAGTTGTGTTGTTGAGATGAACCTGTAAAAATAAGAGTTTGTAATAAAATAAGAAAACTATTTGTGTTTGTAAAGCTTCATGCTATATCACATTTACACAGTTAAACATGGTGAAACTGGTGAAATTAGAGTCAATACAAATATGAATTGTATACAGTTTTTATTAGTTTCTTATGAACAGGGCAATATAAACTTTATTGATTAAAACTAGCAACAATGCAGATTTCATACGTGCTGTATGTAAAAATGAGATAAATATTAAGAAATAAATATTAGGTGTGGAACAGTAAAACCTAATTATGTTAACAGTACAATTTAATATTATAGTAAAAACAGAAATACTGTACTAAACATGGTATCATTAGAATAATATAGAAAACATTGCATAAAAGTTGATTCTTAAAAAGACAAAACTTTTTTTTTCATAGAGTACAAAATATCACAATAATAAAATAACAATAACAAACATGTTAAACCATCAGTAATGTTACCACAACTAAAACTGTTTCAGTTGTTATAAAATTCATGAACCAGAACACTTACATAATAAGCCATGTGAATAAATCTCCTCATACCAGTTTTGTCCTGAAACAATGGCAAGTCCTCATCAGTCCTCATCGATCTACAGCTGTGAAATGATGATGTCACCATACGGCTCGTCCTGTCGCACTGTGACCTGTCCTGCGACTATTTCCTCTGTAAACACAAGACAAGACAGCATATGGACGGGGTGGAACATGTCACCTACTGTATACCTGACCAGTATAAGTCTTTGTATGTTTCAGTTGAAAATAAATTTGATTTTGGTAGGTGGGCTACAAGTCAATCATCCCTCTGAGAACAGTCCCAGTGCTCCTATTTTTTTTTTTTTTTTCAGCAAAATCTCAATTTCTTAATTTCTTTTCACTGATTTTGTCAGGCATTATAGAATGGTAAATCCTCTGCCATAATCTTACCTAGCAATCTCAAAAACATTTGGGCAACAATTCTGCGGCTGGCCTGAGGGGGCAGCAGAGAGTGAAAGGTCACCAAACCTTCAATAACATCCTGTGGCCTTCAGAAGAACAAAAAAATATACATTAGACAAAAAATGCATTAGATATTACATCTGTCTATAGTCACATGCCACTAAAATGGACAAAGCAAAAAATGTAAAATACTAAACAATATATATTATTAGGGTCCTATGATTTCCGAGATGCTGGAAAAAAGATCTGATGCATGATATTTTGAGAAAAAACTACCGTCATATATACACACAGAAACTTAAAGGTCTTCACAGGAACCCATCAAAATGAAAGTCTGGTTTAACTTGAAGAAATTGTGACATAAGTATATTACTATTTTACAGACATATTTAACGTTTGCCTTAATGTATTAATACTGCTACCACTAATAAAATTATTATTAAAACGTTATTTCTTAAGGAATAATTGTTTCTTCCGTATTTTAATTTTAAGAGTAAACCTCTGCTGTGCAGCAACAATTGAAAGGGTTTGTTCAATTATTGTCTTCATTTGATTACCATAAAAATTCAAATGCACAACACATGCACAGAAATTCTGATATATGTGACCCTGGACCACAAAACCAGTCATAAGTAGCACAGGTATATTTGTAGCAATAGCCAACAATCCATCATATGGGTCAAAATTAGGATATTAAGGTAAGATCCTGTTCCATGAAGATATTTTATAAATTTCCTAACGTAAATATATTAAAACTTAATTTTTGATTAGAAATATGCATTAAGTACTTCATTTGGACAACTTTTTTTTTCTCAAATTTAGATTTTTTTAACCCTCACATTCCAGATTTTCAAATAGTTGTATCTCAGCCAAATATTGTCCTATTCTAACAAAAGCTTATTGATTCATTGATATCTCAATTTAAAAAAAATTACTCTTGTTACTGGTTTTGTAGACCAGGGTCACAAATGTATTTCATAGGGTCCTAAAATTTTTATTTTTGTTAAGTGTTTAATAAAGTGCTGTTAAATTGTATGTTTAATTATTTGAGTTAATAAGATGGGCTTTATACAATTAATACAATTTAATTTAACCATTGAAACAAAAACAAAACAAAAACATTTGGGAAAAAAAGATTTAGGGAATAAATTGTTTTACTATACACCTAATAATCAGTAACAGTATCGAACTGACTGCACTCACACTACTGGATGAGAACAAAACTTGAACTAAATTGAGTTGGATAATTAAAATGTCTTATGTAGAGCTGCTTTATACCTGAATCACAATTGTTTCATGACTGATGAACTCTACAACATTGATACTGTTATTGAACTGAACTGAATCAACACTGAACTGACTTGAGTTGACTAACCACACAACTGGCTTCTGTAGAGCATTAGGCGTGTATTCAATTCATAATTTCAATTTGCGCAATTTGAAGGGCAATGAAAATGCAGCTAGTGACACTAACTGAACTGAATTAAATCAACATTGAATTAAATCAAACTGAGCTGAATAATGACACTATTGTCTTTGTAAAGCTGATTTACAGCTGAAATTGTATTTGTTTCATAACTGAAGAACTTTCCAACATAAATACAGTTATTTTCCTGTTTATTATCGTGAAGCTTCTTTGAAAACATCTGTATTGTATAAAGAACAATACATATAAATGTGACTGGACATGGCTATAGTAATATAAATATAAATAGCCTTTCAATAAATAACAAAACATAAAAAATACTTATATTAACAACGTAAAAAAAACTTTTATATTGACACTGGCATCAAAAATAAGAGGTTTTCAGCAGTACCTTAATTGTTCCTCGATATCCTTTGTAATATCTTCCATCTCTGGGACCCTCTCTTCTGGGATGCCCTCAAGACCGAACTGAATTTCTGGAACAGGGGATCTGAGGCCATGACAGCACACACATACGAAGTCATTATTCAGAGGCACTTAATTATCCAGCAACTGAATGTGAAACTCGCAAGTGTCAAACCAGTCGCTTCTGACAGCAACAGCTATTTCTGTCTCTCTTTTAGCATGTCTCCTCTCACCGTCTCATTTCAGGAGTCTCCAGTGGAGAGAAATCCTTGTCTGTCGTCTCCAAAACCACCAGAGACGCTGCCAATTCATTGAAACGTGAACATTCAGTATGTAAATGTAGCAGCTAAACTATTATTCTCTTGCTTTCCCTTCCTTCAAAACACAACAACAACTATCAAAAAAAGTTATTCTACAAATACAGTATGTGCTAATGTTTTTACCTGGTGTTTCTTGCTGGAAGAGGCCAGACTCCAACATTTCTCTGGGAATCTACAGTAGTAAGGTTGTAGGACAAAAAGATCAGTCACTAAAACACTCAAAAATTATTTAGGCCTAAATTTAAGGTTTTTGTTTTTGAAATGCATATAAAATTTTCATCCACATGGGTTACACAGTTTTAACATAAACTAATAAACTTAATGTGATGCACATCTGTCAGTCATACATAAATAAAAGAGGTAAGATTTCTGTTCTTAAAAATCATGCTATTGTTTATCAGATCTTTCCATCTATTTGATTTATCATATTTTCAGAATGTATTTATATCAATTGTTTTAAATCAAGATAAATCTGTTCATGTTGAAAAGTTATTCAAGTGTAAGTGTAAACATGGTTGAAATATGGCAATAGTCAGTTGGATTTATTGCTGACAAATATATATACCTGGTTACTATTTCATTTATGTATAACTAAAAAATATGAATCACAATATTTTTTATTATGTTAAAAACTGTCTAAATGAATGTAAAATTTAATATGCAATTCAAATACATAAATCCTTAATTTATGCCTGTTTTTGAGTGCATTTACAATTTTGTGTCCCGCTTTATATTCTATGTCTTTACAATGTACTTAATAATAAAATCAATCAAAACAAAATACCTAATGTATTTGTTTGTCTGCATGTCATGTGACCATCAACCAACATCAGAGTACTGAGAACATTCAAATATGTAGTTAAATTATACAAAAATTATCGTAAAATCTCAGGGGGACTTCAAGTAAACATTTTAGGTCATAAAGGCAATCTTGATGTACTGTGTTAATCGTGTCTGTATGGGACGAGTTATATCTCAGAATGTAATAGTGTTAGTGGGACACATGCTACACCTCTTTAGAGCTAAGCTCTCTCTCCTCCTCCTCTCTCTGTCCCGGTTCTGGTCTCTCCTGCTCTCTCTCTGGTATCTCCTCAGCTACGGGAACCTCCCTGCGCTGCCAGGACGGTGGGATGGGCCTCAGGACCGCGGCCTGTTTCCATAGCACCAGGATTTCAGGCGGAAGGCCTGTGTAAGCATAACACTTCACTGTCAATAACATGACCTTTAGCTTAGGCTCTGGACTGTAGAAAGAGGTAAAGCTAAGGATGCTTCAGTGAACATCATGGAAACTGTCATGAAATATCCATATAGGTTATATTTGACCCCAAAAGCAATGCAAAAAAGATTTTCATGAAAATTAAATATTCTAAGTCTAATTCTAATAT
Organism: Cyprinus carpio; assembly: GCF_018340385.1. Lineage (NCBI taxonomy): Eukaryota > Metazoa > Chordata > Actinopteri > Cypriniformes > Cyprinidae > Cyprinus > Cyprinus carpio. Next base: position 6,370,661 of record NC_056598.1, read on the forward strand.
ATATTTTTGCAGTTTTCATTAAACTCCTTTCATATGTATGTGTATAAATCTTTATGTACATTATGTACATCTATTTGGTAAACCAATGTATTTTAGTGCTTTAAAGTACAATATAAATGTATGTTTCACTTATTTTAATTTTAAAATATTGTGTCTGGAGAGGATGATTGCTTGAGATTTTTAAGAGGAAAATGGGCTTAATGTTCATGGAAATAATGCACAATGCATTTACTTACACTACATGTTTGGGATCTGTCTTTTTTTTTTTTTTTTTACGTTTCTTCTGCTCAGCAAGGCTGCATTTATTTCCTCAAAATACAGTAAAACAATAATATGTTAAAATATTATGATATGAAATAACTTTTCTGTATTTGAAGATATTTTAAAATGTAATTTATTCCTGTGATACTTTGTTTATGGATTCTCTGATAAATAGAAAGTTCATTTATTTCAAATAGAAAATATCTTTATTTTTTAAAAATGTCTTTACAATGGTCGTATATACTGTATATATATTGCAGGTTTATTTTTCATTATGATCAACTTACTCATGCAAGGGTTCTCGAGTAGTTCCTTAGCACCCTTCTTCTCAAACGGTGGTTTGACAAGTGATGCCTAGAAGAAAAACATGATTTACACCATTTTGCTTTTATACTCAACATAACGCTGACTTGAAGTAAGCGAATCATTCTAGATTTACCAATGGCCTGGTCTCTGTCTCAACGTCATCAATCCGGGCCCTCATTTCCTCTTGAGAGATCTGTGTGTTTTCATCAATGAAGAACAGCTGTCTCCTCCTCTTCCTCCGCTCTGTAGGGGATTCAGGCCTCGCTACAGCAGGCTGACAAAGGGACACATGGGGCTTGATGTCAAACGCTTCGATGCAGGATGAAGACAGACCTCAAAACGTAACACACCTCAAGATCAGGGCTCCACTCTCTCACTGCCCTCTCTTCTCTGGGTTCAACAGCCTTTTTCTCCTCTTCACCGGGCGGAGGGGACGGTATGGGTATAGACACAGATACCGGGGTCTTTTCTCGTTCTTCTAACACAGGCATTTCCATGGGCAGCCCCAGATCCTCCTCAGGCAGCAGGACAGCCTCCTGGCTTGATACGCCAGTGATCTGTGCCCTGGAAAATCATAATCTTAAAGCACTGGTTTGATGTTTTTCAACCCATATAACATATAACTGGAACTGAAAGCAGTTTTGCCAATACATTTAATGTATAACATTAATTCCAATAATTACAAATTATTCTTTTTTTTTATTATTACAGTAAAACGACAAAAAATGATTTTGTATTGTAGCACAAAGGATCCATAAGTGTATTTGTTTGGGAGCCACAATGGCAAACAACTTAGTCAAGATTCATTAGTTTCTCACTGAGAACGTTTTCTCACAGATTTAGTCGCAGGAAATATCACAAGCAGGCTTTTGAAGGAACAAAGACTGGTTATATTTAACTTTCATTTGAGCAGAATATTCACTTAACTCCAGCATACATGTTTGCCAGTGCTTCAAAGTCTAGGAGGATAAGATAATAGCCCTGATTGGGTATTTTAAACACTTGACCTCTGGCAACCCCAAGCCTGAACGCTTTTGGAGGCTTTACAGTAAAACATTTTAGTTCAGTTGCTGCCTTACTTGACTGTATAAGTCATTTCAACTTAAGGCTACGTTTACATGACAACAAAAATGGAAAAGTTTTTCCATTGCGTTTTTAAAAAGTTTCACATATATACGACAACGTTTTCAAAACGATTCACGTTTACACATATCCGTGAAAACGACCAAAAACGCTGTATCACGTATGCAGGCCAGTAGTTGGTGCTGTCACCTTGTTAGTAAACAGTACCTGTAGGGAAGTGACGATTATATGTTGTATATGATGCATGTCCGCTGTTGGTTGTAATATTGGTGAAGTAAATCCACACTTTGCTGAAGAAGCGTTAGCAAACTCTTGACCAGCAACAAGAGTGTTCGAGCTTGCCTTTAAAATCAACACGTACTGCGCATGTCTACATACTTAACACGTACTATGCACGCGCATGACATCACCGTTTTCAAAGATTCCTGTATTGTGTGTTTACACGGAAACGATAACGTTGGCGTTTTCATAAACTTGACCTTTGAAACCCTTTTTCAAAAATAAGCGTTATCAGTCCCCAACAGTGAGTGAGTGACGTGACATGTGGCCAAGTATGGTGACCCATACTCGGAATTAGTGCTCTGCATTTTTCCCAACCAAAGTGTGCACACACACAGCAGTGAATACACACACACAGACCGTGAACACACACCCGGAGCAGTGTGCTGCCATTTTTTGCTGTAGTGCCCGGGGAGCAGTTGGGGGTTTGGTGCCTTGCTCAAGGGCACCTCAGTCGTGATATTGAAGGTAGGAGAGAACACTGTACATTCACTCCCCCCACCTACAATGCCTGCCAGTATGAGACTCGAACCTGCAACCTTTCAGTTACGAGTCCGACTCTCTAACCATTAGGCCATGACACAAAATAAGTTTCCCGTTTTTGGCTGAAAACGTTGTGTAAACGGCCCCTTAAATTACATTAAACCAACTGAAAAATTAAGTTGAATTTCATAGCTTATAAAAACAAGTTGAAATTGCTCAGCTTGTTTTGATAAGTCAAAATAATGTAAAAACAAAAGGTGCCATGACTTACTGATCATATCATTTTAAATTTCAAAAAAAGGATACATATTACCAGCTAGTCAATATCACAAATGATAATGCTTAAATAATTGAGAAAAGCAGAAATCATGATCACGGTTAAAATATGTTTAATCATCCCTGCTGGAAAAAAACAGCATATGCTGGTTAGGAATGTTTTGAAGGATGGCTGCTGGTTTAAACTGGTCATGAGCAGGAGCTAGTAGCTTAGGACTAGCTTAAGACCAGCACAAGACCAGCTCAAACCTGCAGCCATGCTTCAAATCATATACCTAACCAGCATGCTGTTTTTTTTTTTAACAGGAATGCAGCCCTGACAATAGACTAACCAATGTGAAAACTAGAGAAAGAGACTTTAAAGCCTTAAACCTTCAAAGCTTTCCATTTTTAGTATCTTTTGTTTACTGAAAGCTTACTAAAAAAGAAACGAGCGTAAGTCTAAGTTTGAGTGTGATTCTCTAAACGTACAGATCTAAAGAGACTGATGTTGTCAGATCTCTGGCTGCCTCTCGCTCAAGTGCTGCTCTCTCTTGCTCTCTTTCATCAGGCATCCTGGGCTCTCTGTCCTCTTCTGTCTCTTTCTCTATCTGCTCTCTTTCCCTGTCTATCTCCAGCTGCCTCTCATCGTCACCTGCAAAGAAAAAAGCCTTCTCAAATTAAGCCTAAAACTCATTTAAAATATCTCTATGATATAAAACAAGACACAACATGACAGAAAGGGCTGAAACTGATGAAACCACATGAACTGAGGACTGAATCATTGTGAGTGTTTGGGCAAATCCCAGAAAACCTGACGGGATAGTTCACCTAAAAATGAAAATTCTGTCATGATTTGCTCACACTCCGGTTGTTCCAAACCTGTATGTGTTTCTTTCATCTACTAAACACAAAAGAAGATATTTTAAAGAATGTCTGTAACCAAACAGTTCATTTGAGCCATTGACTTAAATAAAAAAAATATGATAGATAGATAGATAGATAGATAGATAGATAGATAGATAGATAGATAGATAGATAGATAGATAGATAATGTCACAATTTAAACATAATAATTTTAATAAAAATATATTTTATGAAAAGCATGAATATTTAAATTCTTTTCATAACATTAATTGATTTCAGGGTGAAATATGAACATGTTTCGTGTGAGTTGTACATTTAGTCTGTGCATGTGTAATCTGGATCTGGATAATTACTGCACATAATTAAGGGTGTGAATGAAAACAGCATGTTGCCATCACTCACGCTCAAGAAAGTGATCCGGCTGCTCCAGCAGTAGCTCGATCATGTCAGACTCCTGCAGATCTGCTCCTTCAAACTGAGGAATGAGAGAAACAGCATTCAGGATTTTATACAGCGATTATATGGTGATAACACTGAGTGACAGCTGTACCTCTGGCTCAGGCATGACGACTGGCTCTCTTTCTGTCAGGGTGATGGACTCCTGGCTGGCCGTGATGCCTAGAGGGGAAATAAGGAGGTTTAAAAATACACAAAATTCACATTTCTATATGTCTGTCTTCTCATTTTTGTTATTACTGGTCTGTTATTATCATTACTTTGACTGTGCAAATTCCCATAGCATCATTTGAAAGACTATTGATATTTGTAAAAGTGTGCTGCTGTGGCAGTGGATCACATTACAGTACTCACCATCTGAAGGTGGTGTTGGTTCTCTAGTGGGCGGGACTTGCTCAGGTAAGACCTCTTCCATTCGCTGAGCCACAGTGAGAGAGGTTAGACTACACATGACTGATAAAACCCATCCTTAACTAAAAAAACAAAACAAATTAATAACACCTAGAAATAACACTACCTGCTTGAAAGTTTGGGGTCGGTAAGATGTATTATGTCTCAAATACTAACAAAGGCTGCATTTTTTATTTGATCTTTTTGATACAGTAAATAATAATACTCTTTGAATATATTTTAAAATGTAATTTATTCCTGTGATGCAAAGCTGAATTTTCAGCATCATTACTCCAGTCTTCATTGTCACTTGATCCTTCAGAAATCATTCTAATATACTGATGTCTGCTCGAGAAACATTTATTATTATTATTATCAATGCTGAAAACAGTTGTGATGCTTAATATTTTGGTGGAAATCATGATACAGTTTTGTTTCTTGATTAATAGAAATTTGTCTTTAAAATTCAGAGTTGCATCCACCTGGATGAGGCTGCTTGGACTTGGCAGGCCATAACCAGTCTCCATAACTCCAAAGAATGGATCCCTCGCTCCCTCTGTTTCATCAAATAGTGCAGCAGCATCTGGGATCATGTGACTCTGCCTGAGAAGAAGAAGAAGGAAGTTGAGGAACTGAAAATGTGAAACATCTTATATGTTTCAAGCTCTGCATCTTTTTTCATTCTTATTTTATTTTAGCTTTATTGTTGCTCTAACCTAATATTCTGGATTTAAAATATTTGCTTGCTTTTAAGCTTAACTTGAAAAAAGGTCTGTAATTGTTACTTGGAAGACTTTTTTTTCCAATTTTACTTGTAGCCATTCACATTTTAAGAGGCCAACAAACTTGTGATATACTATATTAAAGTCAGCATTATATAACAAAAGAACCTATTTCTTGTCTTATTACATGTTCTTTGTCATATTTTGCATTTCATTTAAAAAAAAAAAAGTCTTAACCTTTTTTGAAAAACTTAAAAACTGGCCATACCGATAAAATCGTAAATGTGTCAAAATGGGTTACAAATGCTGTTTTGGCAATGTTGCTTGTGCAAATCTAAAAATAGCACGAAATGTCAATTTGAATTATTTTTGTAATTGTCATTTGTATTTGTAACATTCTGTACAGGGACTGCAGATGGAATATTTACAGTAATGTTTAATAATGTGCACGGTCCCCGTGCTAAATAAACGAATAAAATAAAAATGTAAGTGCTATATGTAGAGATGATTGTTTAAAGGATCACAACATTTATCAGACATTATTGTCATGAAGAGAAGAAAACATAAACAGGATTCCATTCATCTGCATTATAATATAACGTTCAAAATAAAAAATATCTAAGATATAAAATGCCTGACCTGGTTTCTTCATCCCCCATATCAATGTTGGACTTCAAGTTAAGGCGGAGCAATCTATCTATTGCCCCCTGAGTGTCCTCTGAGAAAACAACATTAATAAAAAAATTACAGAAACACAATCAATGGACACATCAAAATCTCTAAATTCTACAAATTTCATGATCCTTATCAGCTCTAAGACTGCACTGTAATGCACTTTGTCATCTTAAAAGAGCAAAGATGCAGTCAAAACTGCAAAAAGCTTCTTTTGTTACATGCTAAATCAATCTGTAGTAAATCAAGCCTAAAGAATATATTAGGGGCATTTCAATAATATCCTTATAAAAGTATACAAGTGAATATTTTTGACTTAAAAAAATTGTCCCAGCCCACAAATGATCATTTACCCTCAAGTTTGAGCACACCAACCTAACAAAAATTCACACTGTCTGTGGTAGACAAGCACCACTCCATACTGCAGCTGAGAGGACAGGTACAGGGAGAAACGTGGGCGGGGCAATCCTGATACAGGGGGCGGGACTCTGACCAACACGTAATCCATGATGTCACAGCTGTGAAGCAACGTGAGAACAACTCCATTAATGTGAGTTTATATTTGTTCAGTACCTTTATATTATATGTTGGAAATAAAATAAAAAACACAAATGTGTTGTTTCCTCACAAATACTGCATTCCCAGTTAGACAGAACAAGTTCATTTTAAGATCTTGTGCAAAATATATCCTGTGAATGATACTGTGGCAAAATATATGGATGCTGACCGTCCTTCTCACTGTGTGAGATTAAAGATGAGACTCTGATTGATTTATTTTTTTTCACTGTGACGAAACTCAAAACTTTTGGAATAGTTTATATCTTCATGTGATTCTTCCAGATCCGTTCAGTTAAGAGATGTTAAACCAATACTTCAGTGAATTACATTGTTAATATATATATATATATATATATATATATATATATATATATATATATATATATATATATATTATATATATTATTCATAAGCAAATTCTCTGATTAGCAGCCTACCTTTTAACATTTCTGAACTGAAGTTGATGGATTTCTTAATTCTCTTGATTACAAATGAGAAAAGTGATAGATTCTTATAGTATTATGATATTTTTTATTTTTTTGGTAATAGGCCTACACAGATAAGTTTTCCGCTGTATGTGTTTTAGAATGCTGTCCCTTTTTTCTTTTATATTTAATTGTATTTTAATTATTTACTTTAATTTAGTTTGTGAATCTTTACATGCAGATTTGATGTAATTTTATTCCTGTACAGGCTCAATTTGTTCTATATTTATTGTTTGATGCATAATAATATATATTTTTTTTTATCTCCAATAATAAAACCCCTAACTTTCACAGATGAACCCAATATGCATGATCGTATCAACTGTCTTTAAATCTGATTATGTAGAAAACAGTTCACAAGTCATGCATGATTTTTCATTACACAGAAAGGACACAAACCAAGTGCGCTGGACATTGACTTTGAGCAGATCTCTTCGACTGATCTTCCGTCCTTTAGTGGCCGCCAACCTGAGACAAAAAAAAGTATATTTAGTTAGATATTAATAGTTATGCCTCAGTTTTAACATTATAGCCTACTGTCCAACATGGTCAGATCCTAATTGTGGATTTTTCATACTAGTAAGCACACTTTAACAATCCTAAAACTGTATAGAAAGAAACGAGAACTTACCAAATCGTGGCAAAGCACCCGGTCCTATGATTGAGTACCGTAGGATAGAAAAACATCGTGAACAGTACAAAAAAAGACAAAAGTGGGCCAAAAACTGGAATAGCGTGATCGTGAAACACATGAAATCTCTCAGGTAAAATCCAAAGTTTTCACAGGAAAAAGGAAAAGGGACTAGATAGTACTTCAAAGGTTGCTGTGGGGAAATTTGTTTTGAAAGCTCTACCAATCAGTTGTGCTTTGCAAATAAGACAAACCAATCTAATTAAGACAGCAGTCTAGAACGCATTTTATTGGACTGTCTTGTTTCCATAATAATTCCTGTTTAATTCACTTTTCAACATAATGAACACTGAGAAGTATTTACATAGCATTTTAGAATCATTAATGGCGAGTATCAATCATATTATCGATAAAGAATCAAAAACGAGACACTATCACTGATCTATATATAATAATAATAATTCTCTATTATAGATCAGAGGAAAATATTAATATTATATGATATCTAATCGCCAACAGGTGGCGTATAGGTTGTACGTTCTGAATACGAAATGAAAACACTTCGGTTCCTGTTTGTTTTTTCAACTAGGTTATGAATATTAATTTGGTTTGCCCTCGACTGATTTGCTGATTGGCTGACGCTGGCAAGTGGGCGTTGTACTGCGGCTGACGGGTGACCCAATCATACTACGCTGAATGCTTATCTTATGAATATTAATTAGACTAAAGAACTCAAGCGGAAGGTCACTTGCTGGGACCTTATTAATATTCATGAGCGAAGCCTTCGCCACAGTAGGTTTCGGAAAAATACGCGAACGGAATCGTTTCACTCGTGTACTTCCGGACTGAACCAACCGGAAACCGCCTGCTCACAACTTTTGTTTTCGCTGCTGCACATCGATCAGAAATATCAGACATCATGTCGGGCTCATCAAACATTGTTGCGATGAAGAAAATCGTTCAGCAGTTGCGCTTCGAGGCGAACATCAACAGAGTAAAGGTTTGTTTCTTTTAGCGGTTTATTTCTGAGGAAACTGAAGCTAACAGTCAGAGAGTTAGCGCCGGGTGAGCTTGGGCGTGGACCTGTAGCCCGTTAGCTTGCTTTCACAGCCTTCTCAGTTGCGTTATTAAAATATTTTTATACTGTAGTGACGTAGTACTAATATCAATTAAACAAACTGAGCATTTTACAGACTCCGGTAAAGAAATGTGATCTACGCCTAGCTAGCTAGAATGGGTAACTTGAGTGAGTTTATGTAACTAGACCCTCCCTCATTTATATATAAGAAACGTAGTCAATAAATACACATTACTCTGATATTACACCCATTTTTCAATGTATTTGTGTGTCTGTTGGTATGATTATGTATTTAGCATTTCAACCCACTTAATATTTCCACTTCTAAGACATTTGTGAGATGGTGTGATTTTTTTTTTATTATTAATATTTATTTTGGATATGTAGGTTTCTCAGGCGGCTGCAGAGCTTCAACAGTTCTGCATTCAGAACGCCCTACAAGATCCTCTGCTGACCGGTGTGTCTTCGAGCACCAACCCCTTCAGGACACAGAAGGTTTGCTCCTTCTTGTGAGGGTCCGTGATGGGCATCTGCCATTGGTGAGAATGAGTTTAAAATCTGGTTAAAAACTAGACTATACTAAACTGAAACTGACATTTAATATTTCTCTTCCCAGGCTTTTTCCTGTTCCTGTGATATTTCTGCTGGGAAAACCACTGCCATGATGTGTAATTGAAAAAGCAGCAGCACACAGCTGTCGTCTTGCCAGTTAATACCTCATGCCATAAACACAAAAACAAGAACTGAAAGGATCTGCCCCTCTGGCTGCTTTATGTCTGTTATGATGCATTTTCATTTTAGAATAAGAATTTTGTTTAATGTCTCCGCTTGACTCTCCTTCTCACAGCCCTCGGATTTCTGTTTGAAGACCTCAAACTAAAAAGTCTGCCTTAATGAGTGATAAACAGCGCTCCAGTTTTGTGGAGGGAAGGCTTTTGTATTTTTGTGTGGCACAGCAGAGGAAACGTAGTTATTTATTGTGCCTTTTTAACATTGTAGTCTGTTTCTCTATCTTCTCTGCCTTAGACTTTTTATAACCCCAAATAAACCCATTGATTTCTACATGTCTCTGTTGTTTTTATACTTACTGTAAAGAATTGCTGAGGATATATTAAGAACTTTATAAGCAGAACAGAAGCTACGGTTTTATCACAGTGACACTGAAATTCGTCTGTGGGCATAATTTTCAATAGTGGACCTCTTATATCAAACAAAATGTATGAAATGGTATTTCTTTAGACTTTATTGAGTATTTATTAATAATTTACATAGATGTGTGGTTATCGTCAGTTTGTTGCAAGCAGTGTGACATGCTTTACTCCACACTGTAAATGTATTTTTGTAGTCAAACACAAATGCAGTTTTTGTTACATTATTTGGGGTTTACATGGAATATTTGTTTTTAAAAAATGAACCTTTAAAAGATCATTTGTTGCACTGCATATGAAGTTCAAAAAATCTAAATAGAGCTTAGAAGGTTCTTAAAAGTTTTAAATAGCCTCGTATCGTACGCACAGGTGCAGCGACGTCATTGCTTCTAAATATTTTCATTGCACCTAATTGACCTTAAAGAATAGAAATCAGGTGTGTGTGGTTTGGGTGAGTGATTAGGCAGTTAATGCTAGAATAAGAAGAGTTTTTCATTAATCCGTGTTAAAAACGGCGACCTACGGGTTTTTGTATGTGCGTGCTCGATAAGCTGGTTTTCTGATATAATTATTTATCATAATTATTTCTGATATAATTGTTTAGCTGGCGAGATGTGGCTGAGTAGCACATTAACGTGGTGTATTGCTGTCTTTCTTATGACGCCCCTGCTCACTGAGTGTTATCCTCGATCGTCTACTAGTACATTCCTGCAAAGAGCGCCTTTGGCAAGCCAGAAGCTCCTGAGCAGTCAATATCAGGCTGCGATTCCGCAAAGTCCGCCTAAAATAAACGACCCTGTTCCGCAGGGGCGTCAGAAAACCGTGTCCGTGTACTGCCATGAAGAAGCGATAGAGGTTGTGATGAACGCAGACCTGTTTGCGTCGGGGTTTCTAGTCTATGCTGAGGAGCTGTTGCTGGGTTCCCCATCTCTGCCTAACAAAGTGTCTGCAGCATCATGTGGAGCCGTGCAAACCGGAAAATCACAGCTGACAATACTTGCTTATTTCAAAGACTGTGGAACCAAACTACATGTAAGTTCACAAACTATCCGAAGACCTTTTACAGATGGGTATTCTGCTGAAAAATGGTCTCTCTTAACTGGCCACAAACCTGCTTTCTGGTGGTCTTCTGTGAGTTTTGATCCTTGGAAGACTAGTGGGCAACCAACTCGGCAGGCCTCAAAGAACAGGGATACTTGTAAACTACTGGTAAATAATTCACAAACTCATGTGGTGTTTAATTTGTCTTCTCAGGTAACTGGAGACTCTCTAGTATATTCAAATGTCGTTGTGTACTCCCCTCTACCATCTCCTGATGGTGTGCTCCGCCAGGAAGGTGCAGTCATACCTGTTGAGTGCCATTACCGGAGGTACGCTGACAAACCTCATTTCTTAATTTTAGATTTATTTTAGCTTTAACTCTTGTTTTACATGCTCTTAAGGCGGTACAGTGTTGACAGTGCGGCAGTGGCACCCACTTGGATCCCATTTGTTTCCAGTGCTTCTGCCACCGATTATCTGGACTTTAGTCTCCGACTGATGAATGGTATAGTAGTTAAATTCACCACATTCTGCTTCAGAATTATTTAACTGATTCTCTTTATTATTTTTTAAGATGACTGGCAGTTTGAGAGGGGCTCGAATGTTTATTTCCTTGGGGATGTGATACACCTTCAAGCATCGGTTACCTTGGCCAATCACTTCCCCCTCCTCCTGTTTATTGACTGGTGTGTGGCTACACCAACTTATGAAGTGGTTCCTAGTGACATCAAATATTCTTTTGTGGATAATCATGGGTGAGTTTTGTCAGACTCTAATTGATTACCGCATCTATTAGATTTAAACTCTGGTCCTAAATGTTTTTTCCACATTAGTTTTTAGTGTATCCAAAGGGATGTAGAAAATGTTATGCAAGAACGGTTTACTTGTTTTGGCACTGAGAAACACTCTGCCTGTTTTTGTACACTTGAATTCAGCATTTTGAACTTCTGGAAAGGAAGCGCTAATCATGTAGACTGCTTTCAGATGTCTTTTAGACAGTAGGAGTTCGTACTCTCGCTCCAAGTTCTTGCAGAGGAGCCAAGGCAACAAATTAAACCTGCAACTGGATGCCTTCAGATTCTACAAATTGACCAGCAACTCGGTGAGCAGAAGTTAAGCTTAATTGAAAGGATTGTTCACCCAAGTATGACGATTGTCCAAGACTGAAAGACACTGACTTGTGTACAGAATTTGGCCACTTGGGGCAACACGTCATAGAAAATCACATGGTGTACGGTGCAGTTTTTAAAAATATTTCCTTCTTTAAAATACCATAGTGCTGTATAGGTTTGGAACAACAAGAGAATGAGTAAATTTTAAAAAATTTTGGTTAAAGACTATGTCTGTGTAATCTAATTCTGCAATGCCTCCTTGTTTTATTTGAAACAGGTATTCATCACATGCAACCTAAAAGCTATCCCTGCTGCGTATCCTGTGAACTCTCAGAATCGAGCATGTTCCTCTATTGATGGAAGGTAATGACTGGCTTGTATCAAGTCCTTGTTTCAACCAGCCCAGTTGCTCTTTATGCAAGATCCCTGTGGATGTTGCAGGTGGCAGTCTGTGGATGGAGGTGATGAGGTTTGCAACGGCTGTGAGCCATCCAGACAAGCTGCGGCAGAGCCTCAACCAATCCAGCCTTCCCGCATCACGCTAGCCCCTCCCCTCAAGCAGCCTTATTTGGCCCAAAAACCAAAATTTGCTGATTTCTATCATGTGAGACCTGGTCAGTCATTGGAACCCTTTAAAGCTCTTATTAATTCAAGGCAATATGCCGGTGGTGTGTCGAAGAGAGGAACTGACTCGAACAAAGGTTTCCACTTTATTTATTTTTTTTATTTTTTTTTAATGTTTCATTCTTCAATTTAACTTATGTGGTACTTAAACACCCTTCTCTTTTTACAACAGACTGGAGCAAGATTGCCTCAATAGGTCCTTTGTTTCTGATCCCAAAGCAAGAAATCACCACCCAATCACCTGGGTCCCTGCAGTCCGGCCCAGCTGAGGTCTTATCATCCGTGGCTGAGGAGCCGGAGCTCTTATTCAACTCCACCGAGACGAGTCCTGTGACTGAGCTGGAGTTTAAAACCGATCAAGAGACCGAAAGCTCTAGTCCATTAGAGAAGGGCCTGTTCCTTAATGCTTCTGATCTTTTCAGTTCAGAAGAGGGGAGCGGGTTTGAACCATGACCCTCCGCATGAGAAAAATGAGCCCATGAGAAAAATGCAAACTGACAACATGACCTTTTCTAAAAATAAAAGTTTTAGAACATCTCCTTTTGGTCCTTGCCATTACTGCAGATGCTGTCACCACAGAAATAGTATGTTCATGCATTAAAATTCATACATCTCAATTGTTGGACTGGGTGTTTGATTTTAAAGAAATAAATTGCACATTCATGTTCTTTATATATTTCCTGACACGTATTAAATATATTCATGAATTATAAAGTAACATTTGGCACATTTTATAGTACCTACATCAACTTCTCATTTAGTTCACATGATTATTTACATAACCTCTTAAAAGTCTGGTTTTCAAGTATGTGTATTACAAATGTAAAGTAAAAATTGTACATTACGTTTTTTTTTTACCTGCTTTACAGCACGTTAACATGCATTTAATGATTAATTCAAGGTAATATTTAGACCCTTTTATGGTTCCTCAAAACTCTACTTCCCATACAGCTCACATGATTCTGAACAACTAGTATGAGCTAATTTGTTCACATAACTTTTTGTAAATGTGGTTAACAGGTTTTGCTGTTTGTATGGGTATTTATTTCATTACAGACATTTAAGATTTTATTTTTCTAAACAATCTTGGTTACTATATTAATTTAAGAATAATTCATTTATAATCCAAGTAACATTCGGTATCTTTCAGTAGCTTACTTAATTTTTCATTCAGTTCACGTTATGAACTATCCAAATTTAGTAGCACTGTGTACATAACCTTCCATAAAAAGTGGTTAATAAGTTACCATGCAGACTATTTCTTCATTGAAATAACCGATTTTGATCTTATGTACTTCACAGTCTCTTTGATGTTATTGTCCTCAGGTGTCATTTTCACCAGGTGTGCCATTCGTCTGAAGCCGTCCTCCAGTCCCGCTCCAGTCAGCGCCGAACACGGCTGAATGAACCAGTCTCGATCACTGCAACTCTTTCTCAGGTTAAACTGCTCTGTGATCTCGGTTACCGTTGCAGCTCCTACAATATCTTGTTTGTTGGCAAGAACCACCACCGGGAGTCTCCTGAGGTGGTCATTCTTTAAGGTCTGTTCCAGCACACTCTTGGCCTCATCCAGACGCTTAATATCAGAAGAGTCCACAGCGAACACAATTCCAGCTGTGTCCTGGTAAAAATTCCTCCAGTGCGCTCGCATCTTAACCTGCCCTCCAACGTCCCACACGGTCAGGGTGATTTTGTCCCTGTTCTTCTTCGCTTCGATCATTTCAACATTGAATCCAACTGTAGAAACCGTGTGGAAGTCCTCATTGTACTTCAGTTTGTAAAGAAGTGTTGATTTTCCAGCTCCGTCGAGCCCTAAGAGCAGGATACGGGCTTCAGGTTTGTGTCTGGATCCTGAATGGCCCATTGTATATGTCATATGTTCAAAATCACCAAAGCTTCTCACTGTGTTCGCTCAACAAATGTGTTTACTTAAGATTGGTCTGCATTACTCAGTGATGTATTACATCTAGCTTATCTACATAGTGCTGTATGATTAATGGGTCAAAGTATCTCAGGACACCTCCCAAATGATATGCTAAGAATGTCTGGAACGGAGTTCTGCATAATTTATCTCTCGTGTCTTAAATAATGTAGCCTACACATTTAAACAAAACATTCCATGATAAAACTAAATTAAAATCTCTTTCATGGATTCTCATGTCACATATATGTTCGAAATGGTTTAAGACAGTAGTTCCCAACCACATTCCTGGAGGCCCCCCAACAGTGCAGGTTTTCCATGTCTCCTTAATCAAACACACCTGATTCAGATCATCAGCTCATTAGTAGAGACTCCAAGACCTGAAATGGGTGTGTCAGACAAAGGAGAGATGCAAAATGTGCAGTGTTGGGGGGCCTTCAGGAACGAGGTTGGGAACCATTGGCTTAAGATCCTACAGAAACTAAAGAATATGTGATTTGACACATGAAGTAGGAACTTGAAAAATGAACACTTGCGAAATAAATACATATAGGCTATAAATATATATGACATACATAATTATAAGTTCTCAGTTAAGACTGTTGCCCTGAGACATGTGAGTTTAAAGAAATTAATCATGTTTCCCATGACATTTGTCAACTGACCACATGACGTGTGACCATGACCAGGCAGTATGGTCATAAATGTCTAAAAAAGGACAATAAATGTCTTGGAAAAACTCTGTTAAATAAATCTGTTTCCATTTCAGTTAATGGAAACCAAACAAAACAGGTTTGTGCCCCTCAGACATCCAAAAAAATCCCATCTCCATCCTTCCAGATGCTTCCAGCACTGGATTGTTGTCGGTACCTTTAGAAACCTCAGGATGGATTTCAGGGAAAAACAAGAACAACAACGACCCCAACTTCACATCCACGGGTTCACCTTTGTCTTCCGAGGGTTTCGTCTATCCACACCCCACCAGTCGGATCAGCCACAAAAACCAGTCCGGAGCAGTCGTCGTGAGTCCCGCAGCCGCGCCGCCGTCTCTCCGCTGCCGCTTCATTCTGATGCGAGGCGTCCGGACGCCACTTCCCTTGAGAAACGCCTGGAGTGCGTTTTTCACACAACTTTATAGTTGTAAGTGACGTGAACTCGTTAAACTGCTCGGATGTCTTTGAACTACACTGACCCATTTTTGTGCGTCGTAAAATCCTTGTAATGTAGGGCGCTGGGTGTCTTGTAAACTCCGTGCCAAGACTAAGCGCAATCGTACATTTATACGTTACGACCACTGCACTACTGGGCGTCAGATCCAGGAAGAGTGTGTAAGGGCAGATTTATAGAAGGCTTACTCAGTGGGAACAGGCACGATGGGGCTTTAATAGTCTACTGGAGTCAACAATGCTGGTGCTATTCTGGGGCTTTACACCTGGCCCCGGTTGTCACGATGGACTGCTGAGCATCCGGCAGCGCGTCACCGTTAAAGGTTACTGCGGCTGGACCTGTCAGTCATTCTGGAAGAATGCAAACAGCAAAGCGTCATATGCTTATTCTGTTTGCTTATTATTCGCCTCACAATCCGTGTGCTCACATATATGAGATCAATAAAGACAAAGCTGTTTTTTACTGGTCTCCCAACCTGCTAATGCTGGAGATTAGAGGGCAGTTTCAGATGGTCAAGCTGCACCAGTTTAAACTAGTCTAAAACCACCAAACCAGCTTTCCCTAGGCCTCTGACCAGCTTTGTATCTAGTGGAAAAATTGCTGTCCCACATCCTACCTTCAATCCAGCCACTTCTGTATCCATATAACCATAAAAACAGTGCCATAAATGAGCAAGAATGACTTGAATTTCTGAGAACGAATGGGACATAGACCTATTATGAAATGTAATAAAAATGTGACATTCTTAATCTAACACAAAATTATTCCACCCTCATTCAAACTAACTGATGAGCAGCATTAATGACCTGAACTGATATGAATGGATCATGCTCATTCAAATTCAAGAGCTGTAGACAGCTCCTTAATTCACAAAAACAAGAAAAAGAAACAAATGAAAAATAATAAAGTTATGATATTTATGCATGTCTCCTGAACAAAACACTATGAGTGCACCTTCAAGGCAATAAATGTCGTTCTACCATTTATGCCAATTGCTGTTTCACAAATAATATTGCTGTCCCATTGTTTTTGTTTGCTTGATCTGCAACAGGTGTATTTTTGTTACAATGGCCAATCTAGGAGACCATATACTGATATTGATATAATAAAAATATACAGATACTAATATATGTTTTCAAATGTATCTATATACCCATATAAACCATGAACCTGCATTTAAAATACTTTGCATTTATTTCAATGGATATATAGGATAAATACAACAGATTATGATATTTAAAGTAAGTGAGCATTTTTCCCTCAAATGACAATTACAAAAATTCTATTTAAATAAATATATCTACTATACACCTTATAGTATTATAGGTTTGGAAGGATTTTAAAAATGTTTTGAAAAATTTCTTACCATGGCTGCATTTGTTTGATCAGTAATACAGTAAACATTAATATTGTGAAATATTATTACAAATTAACATAACTTATCTTTTAATGTTTACACACATATATATATATATATATATATATATATATATATATATATATATATATATATATATATATATATATATATATAAATTACTTCTGTGATGTAAATCTGAATGTTCAGCATTATTACTCCAGTCTTTAGTCACATGATGCTTCAGAAATCATTCTATGATGATTTGATCTGCTGTCACTTTTGATCAATTTAATGTGTCCCTGCCAAATACTGAACACATGAAACTTTTATCAGAGAGAGAGAGAGAGCAAAGACGAGTAATATCAGCTTTGATTTGTTATGTTTATTTATCGCTTCATTCTCCCACATACATTTCAAACAGTGCAAGAAATTAAACCTTTGTGTAGAATGGGGCTGGCTGCCAATTTTATCAGTAAACTAGGAGGAAAGTTGAAGGACAGTTTGCCAGTATTACTTCAAATTACATTACATCCTACATTCAATCCAGCCACTTCTGTATTCATAGAACCATAAAAACAGTGACATAAATGAGCAAGAATGACTAGAATTGCTGAGAATGAATGGGACATAGACCTATTATGAAATGTAATAAAAGTGTGACATTCTTAAGCTAACACAACATTATTCCACCCTCATTTAAACTAACTGATGAGCAGCATTAATGCCCTGAACTGATATGAATGGATCATGCACATCCAAATTCAAGAACTGTAGACGGTTTCATCAGCTCCTTAATTCACAAAAACAAGAAAAAGAAACAAATGAAAAATAATAAAGTTATGATATTTATGCATGTCTCCTGAACAAAACACTACGAGTGCATCTTCAAGGCAATAAATGTCGTTCTACCATTTATGCCAATTGCTGTTTCACAAATAATATTGCTCTGATTAAGTAAGGCCAGGATACACCATCTTTACAGAGTAATGCATTGAAAAAGGAGTAATTACAGAATACATTTTCCATAAAGTGTCCATTTGGCACACACCAAAGAAATAAAAAAAAAAATCTGGGAATGCACGTGTTTGCACATGCATATGTGTATCTGTACAGTTTATTGTAATTGTGAGAATTTTTTTTTGCCTCTTTAATTACAAGCTCTAGCCTCTGGCAATATGCATTAATGGAAAGACATTGGAGGCTGTTTATTGGTTGAGTCCAACTACTCTCCAGTTTTGCTCCCAGAGCTGCTCTTGAACTTCACCACCATGACAGTGATGTTGTCGGGACAGCCGCGGTAGAAAGACTGCAGCACAATGCTCTTGGCGCCGAAGTGCGGCTCATCCAAGCGTTCCCGCACAAATCGCACAGCCTCCTCATTGCTGAACGCGTCCCACAGACCATCGGAGGCTAGGATCATGAACTCCGGCTGGAGCTTGTCCAGGTCAAAGGTCAAGATATCCGGGTCTGGGATGACCACATTCAAGTTCTTGAGAGGGTAGTCACCGAGTGAGCGTGACATGGCCAGGATGCCCTGCACACGCCAAGAGCCGTTGAAACTGATGAAGCCACCTGATGGATGAGATCACACAGATGTGTTACAGTCACAGTGAAGTCATCTGGAACTGCCAGAAACTCATCACAAGTGCAATCCTACAACAACAGCAGGCCCAATCACTGAAAAATTACTAAAAAGTTTAATAATGTCCATTTACTAACCAATAGTTAAATAGGAGGCTAAAGTGTTAGGTTGAATTTTTTTTTGTCATATTAAAATGCTCATTTTTTTTTAATTTGATTTCCCCATGTGAAGGTTTGTAAATATGCATTTAAAAATATAAATTATATAATTAGAAAAATGTATACTAGGGCTGAGAAGAGTTTTAATATAATTAAATGAATATTAATTAATTAATTAATTAATTAATATTGAAATGACTGAATTGACAATACTTAAAAGAAAGAAATATGTTGTTTTAACATTGAATTTATTGCACATAAACCTATAAGGCTACAATGAGAACAAAACATGTTTTCAGAAGCTGGCACTTGGGTGTATTTATTCAGACTGTTCAGAGGTCATTTACACTGCAATAAGCATTGCAAAAATAATGCTATGAGGTTAATGAGGTTTACAAATTTGGAAATTTATTGGCTCTGTTTGGATCTACGCAGACCCCATAGCGTGATCCAGGATAAATAATAATAATAACCTTTTTTAATTTCATTAAATTACAAAACAAAACTTTTGAATCAAATTTGTATTCAATATATGCATAGATTTGATTTTAGATTAGGTTAAACGTTGAATTTAATTTGAATCAAATGAAAATGTAAAGGCATATGTTTTCTGCATTATTCAAATTTGATCAGTTCATGTGAGCATCAAGTTGAGAGAAGTATTGAATCAAAGGAATGTTCATTCATCAGCATGTTTTACAAGCACTTTATTGTTTGATTTTTGAAAGTGCTTCTTGTGTGTAAAAAGTACATGTGCATAGAGATGTGCGCCAGTAAATATACATTATTTAAGCCTATTTTCTGTTCGTTAAGACAGTGATATAGGAACTGTTGTTGTAGTAAGCTTAATTCATAATTCATGAATCGATTCAAATCGGTAGAAGACTTTTCCCCCCACCTACTGTATATGGTTACATATACTATATGTGACCCTGGACCACAAAACCAGTCATAAGGGTCGATTTTTCAATTGAGTAATTGCTGAATAAATAAGCTTTCCATTGATGTATGGTTTGTTAGGAGGACAATATTTGGCTGAGATACATCTATTTGAAAATCTGGAATCTGAGGGTGCAAAAAAATCTAAATATGGAGAAAATCGCCTTTAAAGTTGTCCAAATGAAGTTCTTAGCAATGCATATTACCAATGAAAAAATTAGTTTTGATATATTTACAGTAGGAAATTTACAAAATATCTTCATGCAACATGATCTTTACTTAATATCCTAATGATTTTTGGCATAAAAGAAAAATCAATAATTTGGACCCATACAATGTATTTTTGGCTATTGCTACAAATATACCCCAGAGAATTAAGACTGGTTTTGTACTCCAGGGTCACATATGTCCCTAAGAAAATGGCCTAAATTCTAATCAATTAACTGATACATAAGAAATAATAATTAAAAGTGCCTAAAAGATACAAATTTGGATTGGGTTTTTTGTAGCTGAAGCACTTATTTTTTGTACGTGTCAAAATTGTTTAAGCCTACTAAAATCATCAGTTATGGTTATAGCACCTCACCTGCTCTCTTGATCCTCTTGCGCTCTTTCAGCTGGTAAGGCTTGTGATCATGTGACAAGGCCACAGCGTTGCCGTCCTTGTCGCAGAGAACGCCGCGAGAGTCTCCGACATTTGCCACAGTCAGTTCACGGTCTGACAACAGGGCTATCAAACATGTTGTGCCTGAAGACAAAAGAAGGGTTCAGCATCGTTTACTGTTTCCAGTCAGCTAAATTAACCGAAAACACACTCTCGCCCCTGCTCACCTGCTTCATCATGGGTGGCAGAGAACTTGTCCACCATGTCCCGGTCCACAGCCAGAATGCGCTGCTCTAGGATGGATGGATAGGAGAGAGGACTGTCTTTCTTTTCCCGCTCATAGGCCTGCAGCTGCTGCTTCAGAGCCTCGGGCAGGTGGGCCTTCACATAATCAGCGGCTGCCTGAGAGGAACAGCAAAACAATGAAGAACTCACTGTTCAGCATTTAGAATTCATATTCATGAAGTTCATTCGGAATTCTACTGATAACTGAAAGACTTGAGGGTGTTAATTATGTGGAAAACCTTTATGTCGGGGAAAGAAATGCAAATGAGCGAAAACATACCAAAATAAATAATATTTTATTTAAAGATTTTATGACAATTAAGCACCTATTGGCATTACCATAATTAGGGCTGCTTGATTATGGCAAAAATCATAATCATGATTATTATTATTTTTTTTTTTATCAGTGGATTTCCTTTAAATTATAATTCAATTGAAAGTAATAATTAAATACATATATACACACACACACACACACACACACGTAAAAAATTGATGACCACATCAATTTAAATTTACAAAAAGTAATTTCAAAAACATTTTAAATACAAATAGTTTCTACCTTATATTGATGAAAGGAATAAGTGATTTTTTACATCATTTAAAACTTCTTCCTGACAAATGGCTAAAACCGCGTGGTTTGAAGGATAGTGTCCAAGATTGGTAAATATTTAAAATTATAATTAATTAGTATTTTGTGGCTGGACTGTGTTCCCTTAAATGGAGTCTTTTAATGTCATCTAATGTTTCTGGTTCTAAATATTACTGACAATATTTATTGCTATATGAAATATTGTTACACTGACAATTTTTCTTAAGTCATGGTAAAAATGTATGAGTCATTATTTTTTGTAATTAGGACACATTCTAATGCAGGAAAAAATCTATTAAAGTTGTATTAAACTTCTGTTGTTTTGATATTTGAAAACCCCTTTTCATCTTTGACCCATGTATTTTCAAAATTACTGGGAGCTGAAAACGTAACTGAAAATAAAATGTGATTCAGCGCCCAACCCTAACTATAATGCATCATGCATTTCACTTTCATGTTTTTAAAATTTCCATTTGTTCTTAATGGTGATTCTCATTAGATTCTCAATAATGCATTTCTGCAATAGAGTGATTTTTATATGGCAGTACAACAAATACTACAAATTACACTTATTACACATATATTTCTTTCTCATTACAGTAATGATAATAGGATTTCTGCATTCTGAAAATGAGAATTAGAGGAAAATCTGTCATATCACTTCATTTTCTTAATGCAAAATCTCATTCCTTTTTTTGATTTGGGGTGAAATATGACACAGGAATGTTATTGATGAGATTCACCCACATAATAAAAACCCTAATTTCATAACTAACTCAGTTAGTTGAACCAAAAATGAAATCTGTCATCATTTATTCACCCTCATGTTGTTCCAAACCGGTTTTTCTTTTTTCTGCAGAACATATAAAGAGGACATGACAGTTATCATATCACATATCAGTTTATCTTATTTTGTGTTCAGCAGAAGAAAGCAAATCACACAGGTATGAAGTGACATGAGGAGGAGTAAATGATGACAGAACGTTCATTTTGGGGTGAACTGTGCCTTTAAAAGAGGCGTAAGAGCTCTAGCCAGATGGAGTTCACAGCAGAATACAGATGAAGGGACAGAAAGTCTCTGGAGAGTGAGTGCCCTTTCCAAACACTGCCAGATCACCAAAACATTCTCAACTCTGTTTCCCCGTCATCAGTCAGGACGGTTTGGATTCCATTCAGCAGCTCACACTACAGCCTTCTGCGTTTTCAACATTAAGCATTTGCAGTGACTCAGCAATGCCACGTTATAAATACAATGATGAAACCAGAGAAGCAAACATAATACCTGTCTGCCAAGAGAACGCTGCAGTCTTTTTCAAAGCCACTTCCCGGCAACAGTGAGTCTCTGCTTTACAGAAAAGACACGGTGGAGCCTCCTGATGAAGCCGATGCATTATTTACGCAGAAGCATCGCTCATGCAGAACACTTACAGAATAAGCAGATATAGCTCAGGGACACTTTGCACACGGCAGTGATTTTAAAACCGTAAATAGCACACACACAGTCGAGCCTTTCAAAGCTTAGATCATAGATAGGGGACTGCTGAATTGTGTCTCAGGAATGAAGACAGTGGGGCGGTGGTGACCCGCAGTGACTTCTATCCACTCAAGACCCTCCCACTGCAAACACACTACAGTCACGCGTCCATTTGACTTCATTCACACACCAGCACAATGAGGGCTTTATTACTGCTGCTAAGCACCTGTGTTCAAACATATCTCTGTATCCCTGTGAATGTGTATTCCTATCAGTTCATTCCTGTGATTTGAGACCATTAAGAATTTTTTTTGCATTATGCCACAACTTTAATAAGGTATTGCAGTGTTTGTTGCATTACATTTACTTTTTAGAAGGTTAATACAATTTTCTTTTTTTAAATAAAATAAATGAATAAACTTACAAAAAAATGCATTATCAAAATATACGACTGTTCATAAATTTAGGGTCAGTATTTTTTTTTTTACTTTTTTATAATTTTATTCAGCAAGGATGTGAATTATATTGTTCAAAATTGTTGGTAAATATTTAATATAAAAATATAAAAAATATATTATTATTGCAAATAAATGTAACTGTTTTCAGTATTAATAATAGGAAATGTTTCTTGATCAGTAAATCAGAAAATCAATGATTTCTAAAGGTTCATGTGACACTGAAGACTGGAGTAATGATGCTAAAAATTCAGCTTCGCATCACAGGAATAAATTACACCTTAAAATATATTCAAATAAAAAAAGGTTATTTTAAATAGTAATAATATTTCAGAATATATTACTGTTTTTACTGCATTTCTGTTCAAATAAATGCAGCTTTGAGGAGTATAAGAGACTTTTTTCAAACACTCCCACACACACACACATACATGCATATATATATAATGTGACTTGATAATGTTTTGATGGGATTCACCAATTCAGAGCATTCAGAATCAGATTTAAATAAGAAAGACTACACAGTAATTCATACATAAGGTCACAACACTCACACTTTCGTACCAGCATCGCTAATTAAAAGCTCAATTTACCAGGCCTAATTCAAGATTATAATAACGAGAAAACCAGACCACCGGGGAATAGAGGAAGAGCAACGGATGCGGAAGACAAGTTTGATTAGGCCAACTGTGCTAGTCATTGTTAGCGGGAGCTCTCCTCATTAGCAGACACCACAGGGCAGAAGATGATGAAACACAAGGCTGTCTATTTAACAGGGTATTTTTAACAGACCCCCTGGATCAAACTCCAGACCTAGTTTTTACTTTTGACATATTAAATCTCAACTTACATTTGCATTGCAAACTTATATTTGCAGTACATGTTATTACACCACAATATGATTGATTATTATCCGTCCATTAGCTGTTGTGTCATCATCACTGAGTTCATCAGTCAATTCTATCTGCAGCTGAGGTGTTTCAATCAGACGACTGTCACCCAAGAAAACAAGTACAGCCCTTCACAGCTGTAATAAATCAACATGAGAACAATGATAAAAAAAATGACTAAATGGCAAGCAGCCTAGAAAAGGTCAATAAAAACAAACTAGGCTGGAGCTGATTGGCCAAATAAATCTAACTGGAAGCTACAGAAGTCTTAAATCTGTGTTAACTGCTCAGTAGGGCTAGGCAATAGATCAAATATTAAAGCTATTATCACAACAATTGAATAATCTTTATAAAATAACAGAATATCATGAATCGTGACAATTAAGATTAATGTGCCAAAGATGGCACAAATATGCAATTTCACCCCTCTTGCAAACTAGCCAAGAAGTGCTTGTGTGTTCCAGCTACTAGTGCCTCATCTGAAAGAGTTTCAGTGCCATTGGGAACAGTGTCATGCCACAGAGCATCTCCTCAACTGGAAAAAGTTGACAGACTTGTGTTCTTAGCTAAAAACTTGTGAAACACTTGCATAATTTACCCCAGCTGCACAAAGTAAAATGTAGTATG
Organism: Cyprinus carpio; assembly: GCF_018340385.1. Classification (NCBI taxonomy): domain Eukaryota; kingdom Metazoa; phylum Chordata; class Actinopteri; order Cypriniformes; family Cyprinidae; genus Cyprinus; species Cyprinus carpio. The sequence goes on from NC_056598.1 coordinate 6,395,166, forward strand.
TGAATTATGCTGCTCTAAAGAAGCTGTCAGAATGCTCTTTTTGCACTTTTCATACTGTTACATCTACACATGTTAATTTAATAAAAAGCAGTAGTCACTAGTTTGTGTTTTTTGCACTAAACATTCTGTTTTATCCAAATCGTGTTTTTTTTTTTTTTTTTAAATTGGGGCAGAAGAAAATCAGCTTTTAAATTATTCCAGATCAAAGGCAAAAATATAATAAAAAATTGGAGAAATATTGAGATATCACCCAGCCCTATTCAGCAGTAATAAAAACTCAAGCACTCTTCTATTATTGAGTGGCTGTGTCAGTAATCCAACATTAACAGTTTAGTTTAAGCAATAATTATCATAGCCTTTCCATTTCACAACCAGAAAAATCAGCCAGTGCGGATATCAATTTGCCAAGTGTATATACAGATAAGACTCAATGTCAGGACGTTTGGGTCAGCAAACATTTATGGGAGGAGATAGAGTAGATTAAAGACCTTTTACTGGGGCCGAAGGTTGGCACATTTTAATATATTAACTGCTTGGATAGCAGGAGGGCCTCTGGACACGTGTATAAACAAATAGCTCTATAAATAGAATTTAGGCATTCCATATATGATCATGAGAGCCAGAAACAGCCGACTAGAATGCTGAGGAAAATAGCTGATGTGTAAAGTCCAGATTCAAAGAGCTTCCTGAGCTGTTTTAATAGGTTTCCACATCTATCAGATCTCCTTAGACCTTGTGAGCTGTTAATTTCATTGCTTAAGAGCATCTCTGAAGGCATTCACACATTAAGCCATCCAGCATTCATCTGCTTTACTGCACAGTGAAGAAGATAAAATGAACATCTGTCTGTGCGCCATAAAGGCTGGGAAATCAGAGCAGATGTCGGGGGGAAGGGGAACTGACTGAATGCACCAGACAAGTATCATGGGAATCTCAATTGGCTGCATTAGAGTTCTCATATAACTATTACAAAGGCAGTTTGTGCAGATCTCTCAGATTCTACATTGTAATGCACTAAAAACAACTTTCAGGTCATATTATTATTATTTCGAAGAAATGCAAGAAAAGAAAAAAAAAAAAGAAAAGAGAAAGAAAAAAAGAGGGATATCAATCCTAAAATGTTGTGGTCAACCAATGGTGTGATATTGAGGAGGAATCAGTGTGGCTAAAGGATATACAGAAAAAGGTATTTAAAAAAAAAACCTATTCTCACAATATTTACTCAAATTGCAAATAAACAGAAAAACAAGGTATTTCTGGTACTAACATAATCCAGAAGGACAACCTATGTTTATTAGCCAACTGGTCTGATAATCTCAAATAATATTTTAGTGTCATTGAGACACTATTATAGTTTTTCTTAAAAATTTTAATCAGTTTGTATGCTTATATAATTTCATTTTTTTGTCATTTAAATTTTTTTTTTTTTAATTAAACACACACACGTGTGTAAACAACAACAACAACAAAAAAACATTTACCTATATAGTTTTTAGCAATTTCTGTTTCAGTTTTATTTATTTTAGTACAACAAGTTAAACTAAATTAAAAAAATAAATAAATAAAATAAATAAATTAAATTCAAGTAAATATTTTTTAGTTTTAGTAGCCTCTTCGTTTTACCTAACTATAATAACCACGAATTTACCTTGAGTATAAAAACTTGAAAATAGTCAGTCTTAAAGGGACAGTTCACCCATTATTTACACAGACTGCTGTTGTTCCAAATCTGTATGACCTTCTCCCCCATCCAACACAAAAGACCATTCACTCATTGTATGGAGTAAAATTACACCAGACGTTAAAATAAAAAGATTACAGAGGCTTGAGAGAAAATATTTCTGTGAACGATTCCTATGAAAACATTCACACTTTCATACTGCTACAGCGGCACCTGTTCAGAGGTGCCACTTTTATACTTTAGGGTGATTTGTTTCCTTTTTAAGCCTTACACCCCCAGTCCCAATCTGCATTCAGTACTCAAAAGAATGTCCATGGTTTACTTTATAATCGTTCATGTTCCAGAGAAATGAGTCTGGAATACGGGTTTGAAACAACATGAGGGCGAGTAAACTTTTTTTTTGCATTAACTGCTCCTTTGAAGGTCGTCCCAGCTAACGCTGAACGTTTCATTAATGTTTGGTTATTCAGGAAACCAACTTCCAACGTTCTTTTTTAGAATTCCACCTTTAGGAGTAAACTAGCAAGCTTCGCGAACCGCTAAACTGAATATTTATCGTTCAAGCTTTCGCCCTGACTCTCATCAGCACCCACGCTTACCTCCCCGCCGTGGCCGTCGAAAATGGCAAAGATTGAAGGGTGGCTCCGGTTGACCAGGTCGGTAAGCACCTCGAAGCGGTCCTCCATGTGATCTCTCCGGCCCTGGATCGAGTACACCGCGACATTGTTGTTCTTGAACTCCCAGGTCTTGGAGAACTCCGCGTCCAGCACGTCCAGACCGCCGAGTCTGTCGTTCATCATCATCTCCGCCACTTTTCCCTTCACCATCTTCACGGCATCCCGGCTGGACTTGACGATGGTTTTCACCTCGTCCGTGTGGAAGAAGTAACTCCAAAGGGCCAAGCTTATACATAACAGAAACAAGGTCTCTGGCCTGAGCAAGAAATAACGCATGATGCGACCCAAAAGAGACAAAAGCGTCATTGTGTCTCCTATCATCACACGCTCGGGGACTGAAGTATGGGCTTCAAATTACTTCATTAGACCGATATTAAAGCCCATCTGCAGCCCGACGTGTTTGATGACCCCCTGAAATCTCGACTAGCCGGCGGTGATGTTATAAGCCGCAGAATGGAGCGAGTTCCCGGTGCTTTCAGCTGCAGTCTGGCTCTAGCGCTGTATATAACCGCACAGATCCCATTACCCCCAGCGACAGCGAACCCATTCCCTCTTATAAAGCCATCTGCGCCGCTAGCTCGCGTTTTCGACGAGTCTCTGCTCAAAGCGGGCTGTTATTTACTCGTTCGCGCACGCCACGGAGAGTTTTAACGCACTTTAAAGCGCTAATTCGTCGATGCGCATGCCTCTGCGTGACTGACTGCAGCGCCTGGTGGACCGGGGAAAATAGACACTACAAACACACTAAAGAAAGGACAACACATCGGTCCGTTAGCTTGAGAAGCCTACGTCAGACTACATTTCAGCCAACAGATTTTTTTTGTACTACCGATGCCGCAGCGTGACGCACCAATCGATGAATCTGAAAGGCCGTGACGTCACGCGCAGCTGTCCTTTTAATTAGTACCTTGTTTATTTTTTTTAGGTAAATTTTATTATATATTATCAGTCATTAGTTAGTCGGTAAATCAATTTCAGGATTTTAAGACCATTTAGTAGATTTTTTTTTTCATTGGCAGACAAATAGTTTACCTAATATTCCTTTCATTTAGACATTTCATGGGTGTAATTATATATTATAATAATATATTATTTTTTAGAATATTTAATATGGTTGTCCATTGTCTGTTGTTTAAGTTAAGCTACATATTTGGTATGGCATCTCAAAGCAACCAATCCAAAACCAGAGCAAAAGAACGTGATAAAATGTTTTGGAATAATATTTGGGTAGTTTATATAGAATGTCAGGCATACGGCTATCATAGCTTTCTAGTTCACCTAAAACTATTTTTTCCTAATTATTGTAGTAATCCACACTGTAAGACCATTTAAAATGAACATGCAAAGGCAAAAATATCTACTGTATCATATTTAATACATGCTTTTCTAAGGCCTGTAAATTACCAACATGATCTTTACTTTGTACAGAAATCATAAAACATATAGTTGTTCTTTTATATTTTGTCTTTGGTTCAATAAATCGTTCCATAAAAAAAAAATATTGTTTTGAATATTATTTCATATGGTAGGGTTTACATGGTACAAATACATGCCAACCACCCATTTAAAACTGCTATATGCGTTAACACATTTGTTGATGAAAGATTATTTTGAAAAAACCTCTTGCCTTTTGTAAAATGCAACACACTGAAGAAAACCCTTAATCTGAAACCAGTTATTTTACTTCATGTCCTGACATGACTCTGCACAGGCTTGTCAAGTGAAGGATCCATTTAGGGATGCCACAAGTAAACACTGCCAGTAACGGCTAAACTGATGCAAAACCACCATGCAGAAAAGTGCTTACCATACTGTTAGTCTTCCAGAGGCCAAATCATGGATGCACATCTTATTGATTTCATTTTCATCACAGAAGTCCAATGGGATTTATTTTTGTGCTGCTCCATTACTGGAAGCTTAGTGAGGTGTAGAGAAATGGATCTTTTGGTTTGACTAATGGTTTCCATTTTGCCTACCTGGCAACAAGGGCAGGTCATTTTTAGCACAGGGCATTCGAGCCTCTTGAAGCTAATGCATATGGCCTGTGTAGAGGGTGGCTATACAGGCTCAGATAACAGCCCACAGCCTCCCCTCACACTCCCAGCGGTGCCCTTGTGTCCACAGAAACAGTGCTAGATGAGTCTAATGGGCGCTGTAAGTGGAGAGGGGAATGCCAGCTAAAACATGTTTGTTTTAGTGCTGTTTTCTAAGGAAAACATCGCTATTACTATTGTTCATAGTTAGAGCTGGAGATTTCAACAAACCTGTATGCCTATATTCATCCTCTTGCATCATGTATGATACAATGTGATAGATGGGTCAATGAGAAAGATAAAAAGATACAGAAAAACAGTTGTCAAGTTGCTTTAGCTTGGTTTGAAAAACATTTTTCAAATATATATTTTTTAAATTTAAAACTTTTTTCATTCATAAACTTGTACAATTAAATTTTATTTAGTAAAATAAAAAAACAAACAAAAAAAAACATTGCCACATCATTGCAATGTAATACGCTAATGCAAAAAATCATTAACCCAATAAAACCTTCTGTATCATATTTGATGCGTCAATTTCTAAGGCCTCTATATTATCAACATGATCAAGATTTTACTTGTACACAATCAACTACATGCCTTCTACATTACCATACATCATTTTTTAGAAAAAGCATATTAAAAATGTATCAAATTTGATACAATGTCGAGTAACGTTTATTTATACATTGCTCAATCATTCAGTTTCGGTGCATATACTGTAAGTTTTCTTACAATCTTGTACGATGTGATTTGGTCAATGACAAAAGAAAAAAAAATGGTTTTAAAACATTAAAACACATTTGTCAAGTTGTTTCTTATGATTTTGAAAAACCTTTATATGATTTTCAACAAAAGTTGACTTCAGTGATTAAAAATGTAACGTGGTGTAACCAAGTAAAAATTAATAAAAATTTTTTTACACCTTGAATATGTTATATGCAAATATATTTTTCCTATAAGTAGCCTATAAATAGGCTACTTCAATAATAATTATTTTGATAATTATAATTTTTATTCATGATTATTAATAAATAAATGTTTTTAGTGAGTTCACACCATAAGAAATTTTACAACATGAACTAATCTTTGAAAGACTTTGATCTTGAAACAGTCACAAGGGTCAGCAGGGTTTGCCTCATTTTTATGCTTTTTTTCCTGCAAGTACACCACATGCTCCAACAATAAAACAACAATAAAACCCATAGACTTATACTGATGGTGATATTATACACAATAGCGACACCATAGTATTGTGGTGGCAGCACGTTTCTCCAGATAATGTAAAAGTTTAGGTGATATGGAAGTTGTTGAAATGTATGTCCTGTTTAAAATGCACTAAACTCGGTCTGAACACAGTCACGCTTTAATCACACACTACTGATCTGACAAACACTGGAGGTGTAATTTAAAAGCTTTTTCCTTGAATGATGTCATTGCACCGCTGGGAGACATCATATCACACCGTGAGGTACGAGATGCTCAACTCTGGGGTTACTCTGGTCAGTAACCCTCTGAGATATCAAAGTCACTAGTGATGGATTCCCTGAAGGAGGGCTGCAGAAAGGCTGCCATGACTTTGTTTCATGGGCCAACATCTCATTTGCTTTGATTATTTAACTTCCCTTTGAGCTTCGGCCAAATGGACCAGTTACACAGAATTCAGGCCACATTTCTGTAGAAGGCAGTTTTGACCCCAGGTTTCTTCGTTCAAATTTTGTACTTTTACACTGTTAGGAAGTAGACTGTGTGTCTGATGGAAGGGTTTGAAGGCGTCTAGGATACATGACCATTCGCCCTTCAAGTGTTGGTGTTTTCTCCACTGAGACCATTCAAAAATCCCCCAGAAGTCTCTGATTCTCTTTGATCCTTGGGAAAATCATGACTTCTTCGACCTATGTTTAACATTGGGCAGCATGCAATTTTGCTACTGAAACTTTGTAAGAGAGCTTTAAGAAAATCACAGACACAAAACAGAACAGGACACAGACAGGTGTATGTGCATATACTCGTATGTGCAAACATCTGCACTTTAATTGTCCTTTTAAGTGGTATAACACAGATGCATGAGAGTAAGAAGGACTGATACTGTACGTTAACTTTCTAAAGCCATCTCATTAGGCTTCTCCTCAGGTATCAAATCCGCAGGCCTGTGCCAAGTGTATGTCACCTGCCCATGCAGTAGAAAACACTCATTGGCTGGACCGAGGGGTGATGGGGAGGCACTGGTAGTTAAAAGGTAGTGATCTGGATGCAGTTTTCTCTTAGAGAAGCGAACGGAGAGGCGGCACGCAAGTCAACGACTAGGTAAGTTTTAGTGGTATTTTGTTCTTCAGAAAATGTAAAGATCTCCCTGTTGAAAAAAAACAGCATATGCTGGTTATGTATGTTTTGACACTGGGATGCTGGTTTATGCTGGGTTAAAATGGTCCTTTGCTGGTTTATGCTGGTCATGTGCTGGCAAAGGACCAGCTTAAACCTGCAAAGAACCAGCGTAAACCAGCATCCCAGCTTCAATACATACCTAACAAGCATATGCTGTTTTTTTCAGGAGGGCTAGTTTATCAGCTTCCATTTGGCATCCTCTGCAGTGCATTTGTTGCTGTTTATGTGCAGGTACTTGTACAATGCCCAATATTGTCCACCCGGTCATCCTGCTGATGGCCTTGCTGGTGGTAACAGCAGGGAATCAAGCATCACTACCCAAGACCACACACTGGCCACTACTGAAACCCACTAAGAAGCCTGTGCCTCGAGACGAAGGGGGTCCTCCACAGCCCCCCGGCCGCCTGGGGTCCCATCCGATCACCACCACCGTGAGCCCCACCGCCAGTGGCATCACAGAGGAAGTCACAGACTCCATGATGGACGCTTACTCTACTTCCCCCACTGACAGCACCACCTACTCCAGTGATGCTTATTCTGCAGACTACCACACGGAGGCCATGCTCCCTCCCCGGGTTGGCCCAGGGAACTACACAATGGACTACAACGAGTGCTTTTTCAACTTCTGTGAGTGCTGTCCACCAGAGAGAGGTCCTCTAGGACCGGTGGGAGAAAAGGGATTGCCAGGTAAGTTTGTCTAGTTGTCATCTATTATATCTCAATCAAATGCTTAATTAAACTTTGCCAACTTTGCCCTGTATTTCTCATCTTGTAAGGTATTCCAGGCGAAAAGGGGGAGATGGGACCTCCTGGACCTCCAGGTCAGAATGGACTCACTGGCGCCCAGGGGCCTCATGGAGGAAAAGGTCTGTATAGTAATGTCATGTGTTTGTGTGTGTAACATAAGCATTAGCATGAGATCAAAACAGTTAAATAAACAAGAGGTTGATGTTGAGTACATTTTTGACACAATATTGCCCATTACATTCTCATTCCATTTTCACAATTAGTGTTTTTGAGTGAACCATTCAATGACTCAGTCATTGTTTATATAATTGTTTGTGTCTGCATTAACTTGTGACTGCGTCCGACATCACATTTCACTCAATCATGAACTTTGCAACCGGTAAACAGTATGTTCTGTAAAGTATCAATGAAACCTGGCCATACTACATATGCCATGTTTTATATGTCATGGGACCTATGGCGTCAGTTGCATCGCTTCACTGCCTTTCACAACTCCTACTAGGTCATCCATGTATTTTTAGGCTACTATTTAATGAATACAACAAATTCAGACAATTTCACATGCTGTTTTTCAGTTATTATATAATAGGGTAGTAGGCATATTTGGATACAGAAACTGTGTTTCAACAAATTGGTTAAGAGATTTTTTTGCAAGTCGTTGGTCAGTGAATCAATGTAACCTGCAGAAAAAGAAAGAACTTAGTGTTTAATGATATTATGTAAGTTCTAAAGCTTCCATAAACAGGAGTGGAAAGAAATTTAGGCAAGTACTGTTTACAAAAGGACCATATTTTGTTTCTTTCACAACTTCCACATATGGCAGTTAGTCTACCCAAAGTTATAAACAAAGGATTAGGGGCACTCATCTGTTGATTGTGTATACAAATATCCCTGTTTTGCAAGAAGGACAAACACTGGAGAAGACCTTGACTTTAGTTAAGGATAATTACATGGAGTTTGTGTGTGTATTCTCAATGCTTCTCCTCCTGTGTCCCTACCAAAAAAAGAAAGAAAACTATTACCACGCCTAAATCAAACAGACTAAATGTTTCCCTTTCCTTTAGTGCTGCATGCTCACACAAGTTGGCAAAACCTACAATTTGTCTTGTAACTGGTAATACAAGTTCCCTGGGATTACACTAAAGGTTGTCTGCAAAGCTTAAATCTCTGATTCTTCTCTCTTTCTAGCCCAAGCAAGCTCTTCACCACTGGAATAAATAAATACACCAGTGTTCAGGGGTTTTGTTTTCTTGTAAACCTGTGTATTCATAAGGATGGAGATCTATTTTGATTAGTGCTGTCAAACGATTAATCGCATCCAAAATAAAAGTTTTTGTTTACATAATATATGTGTGTGTACTGTGTATATTTATTATGCATATAAAAATACACACAAATCCATGTTTATATTTAGGAGAAATAAGTTAAGTTTATACATGTAAAATATTTATATATATATATATATATCAATTATATGAAAATTAATATATACATGCAATATATACTGTATGCGTGTGTGTTTATATATGTGTAATAAATATACACAGTACATACACATATTATGTTAAAAACTTTCATTTTGGATGTGATTAATCGTTTGACAGCACTAATTTTGATAAACAGTGTTATCAAAGAGTAGACGATGACAATACTAAGTGAAGGTATGAGAACAAAATGCAAACGTATCCGGAGAGATCTTTCTTTACGCACTGTGAGCCAAACAACACATTTCCAAAACAGCGTGTTCTGTCTTAAACACAATGTCCCATTGTTGTAGTTACTGCACAGATAATGCTTGTAAGTTTGTTAACAGATGTCCTTTCCTCCTTCAGGAGAGAAAGGTGATCCTGGAGTTAGTGGGCTATCCGGGATTTCCGGTGTCACTGGGAAACAAGGAGAGAAAGGTACATTCATCTGTGACAAATCCCTAACCCAGTATTTGATTCTATGTTATGCTTGCTATGTTGGTTTATGGACTGTTCTCAAGAAATAGTGCTATGGTTTACTAATTCAGGGGGACTGAATTATCTGAACTGAATTGCTGACACATTATCTGACAGAACTTCTTAAGAGCATTAATCTTATATATTATATATATATATATATATATATATATATATATATATATATATATATATATATATATATATATATATATATATACACAGAATGTCCTCCAGAGAAAATGCAGAATTTGTCTTTGTCCCACACTTTGTTCAACCTGTTATTTGACACTTTCCATCCTTTTCAAAATGACAGTTTGACATATTAAAGGGAGTGGTCTTTCGGACCACATGGTTCTAACAAATAAATAATATAAGAATTGCAGTTGAACTGGGACAGGGTTGAAATACTGTAGAATTAGAATGAATAACTACTGGTATTTATTATACCATGTTTTCATTATGTTGATTTATTTTTCTAAAATGCTTTATATGCATTTTTGAGAATCTAGAATTTGTATCTGTCCCTTACTTTGTTCAACTCTGTTATGGACATATATTTTACAGGTTATTTTGCAGCCTTTATAATTATTTCATTAGTTTATATGGACCTTATCAAGCTCAATATTTGAAGTCCTAATAAGTGTGATAATTTTTTTTTTTTTTAATTATGTGCATTTTCTTACAAGGTACACCAAAACTAAGCAGTGCTATTAGAATTTACTCCATTATCCAAGTATAAGAATTGCAAGTGAACTGTCACAGGGTTTAAATAATATAGAGTTTAGTAATAAATAACTTCTGGTATTTATTATTGCATGTTTTAATTATTATTTTTTTCTAAAATGCTTAACACATTTTTTGAGATTCTAGAATTTGCATTGGTCCCTTACTTATTGTTCAACCCCGTTACGATGTGACATTTCCCCCTCTTTCCAAAAATGTTTTGATCTTTTAGTGCCATAAAAATCTTTCAGACCAGACAGTTCAAAGAGATGGAACTTTAAGCATTTTTTTACATCTACACTGACTTCATGAAGCTCAATATTTAAATTCTGTTATGGCTCCTAACTCTAACAAGGTTGATTACTTTTTTTCCCTCTTTCTTTTTAATTATGTGTAATTTCTGAAACTAAGTGATACTATCATAATTTACTCAGTTATTTAAGTATATGAATAATTGACTAACTGTGATGGGGTTGAAATAATGTAGAGCTTTAGGGTTAAAGGTAAATAACTACTGGCATTTATGTTTTCATTTTTGGAAAATGCTTTTGAGAATCTAGAGTTTTTATCTGTCCCTTACTTTCTATTTAACCATGTTATAATGCAAAATCCCCCACGAAAATACCACGTGGTGATCCCTCAGTGTCTACGGTGGTTGTGGCACTTATTGTGGGAAAATTGAAGTAAGGTTGACATATTAAAGTGTTCAGCAGTAGCCTTTCAAAAAAAGTATTATACAGTAACATTTACCAGAGAATGGGCCTTATATTTCAAATTCCACTTGATGTGTGCAGGTGAAATGGGCCTCAAAGGAGACAAAGGAGATACAGGTTTAATCGGGCTGAAAGGAGACCCAGGGGACAGGGGAGAGCCTGGCTGGAATGGAACAAAGGGAGAGGTGGGCGAGCCTGGCATACAAGGACCAGCTGGCCCCCCCGGACCAGATGGCATCAAGGGGGAGAAGGGTGACAAAGGAGAGTGTCCATATGGAGAGAAAGGACAGAAAGGCATTATGGGGGAGCCAGGGCCTCAAGGGCCAAAAGGAGACATGGGTGTGCCAGGTCTGAACGGCACAGATGGGCTTCCTGGGGCCAAGGGTTCAAAGGGAGACCCAGGACCCCCAGGTAAGCAGGGAGAGCCTGGTCCTCCAGGACCCCATGGACCACCAGGGCAGAGAGGGATGCCAGGGATGAAAGGCACACGAGGCCTGAAGGGAGCACGAGGTGTTAGGGGATTCAAGGGCTTTAAGGGTGAACCTGCGGTTCAGAAGCGCTCAGCCTTCAGCGTTGGTCTCTTTCCCAGCCGATCGTTCCCGCCACCTGGCCTACCGATCAAGTTTGACAAAGTCATTTACAACGAGGAGGGTCACTGGGACCCCCACGCCAGTAAGTTCAACTGCACTCATGGGGGTGTTTATGTCTTTTCCTACTACATAACAGTGCGTAATCGTCCCCTGCGTGCAGCCTTGGTGGTGAACGGCATTCGGAAACTGCGAACTCGCGACTCCCTTTACGGCCAGGACATTGACCAGGCCTCCAACATGGCAGTGCTCCGTCTATCATCTGGAGACCAGGTCTGGCTGGAGACTCTGCGGGACTGGAACGGTGTTTATTCCAGCAGCGAGGATGACAGCACGTTCTCTGGATTCCTGCTCTATGCTGATGCCATCAAGGACTGACGGCCAGGAATCACCCTGACTTCTGGATGAACCATTTTAGACCAGTACTTCATTTTGTAGGGGTGAAACGAAAGCCACCTATATCACCTAAGGACCAATATTACTTGAGACCTGAAATTAGATCCATCTACTAACAGTAACCGTACAGCCACTAATTATTATGCTACCTGCACTGTACCTGTTTCATGGCCAGGACTATGAATGCTGGATTGTGTTGGAATTTTTTTATAAGCTGATACTTTGTGGCAGCTATTTTGTAGCTCTTTACATATTTATACAAAATAGCTAGCAGCAAATGCACTAAAATAATAATGATTTAATTCTGTCTTGCTTTCTTACCCACGCTGTGATTTAAAAAAAAAAAAAAACATTTTATGTAATATTAATTTCATTTATATAAATGCAAGACTTAGTTTTGTTCATTTTAAATGATACCTTTAACATTTAAATAGTTTTTCAGGGTTTTTTTGTATAATTTAAGGATGTATATCCTTAAAAATATACTCAATCTGAAAGATTATAACTGTTACATATAGACTTTATATTTACATATTTATAATTCAAATGGTATTGAGGAAGGGACATTCTCATAATACAGAGAATTTGATTGGACAACAATCTCTGTAGTTCATTAGGAGTCATTATTTTTTTGGACTATTTTCCAAAGAAATACTATAAATTTGAAATGCTTGTTTCTGCTATAAGTTGCCGAAGCTATCCTTAAAAAGAAAAATACATTTAAAATGTACAGTATTTCTGACTTAAGTTAACATACAAAGATAAAAACTCACAAAGGTCGATTTCAATACTCTGTAAATAATGATTCAGTCCATATGTTTGAATATATTCTGACTAAAATCTAATAGAAAACATTGAACAATGAATGAGCAATGAACAGGTGACATAATGTTCAGTCCCCAGTTTGCACACAATCAATCATAAAAACCACAAATGTATGTCAAGGGGAACTGCCTTAAAAAAATGACAGGATGTAACTAGCAATGACAAGTTGACTCCACAAAGAGGAACTGTGAGTCAAGTAAGAGACTCAGAGACAAATGGAAGCCATCATGCAGTGGCTACTGAAGTGCAGGTTTAAAGAGTACCACAGAACTGAATCAGTGCCATTGTGACTGTATGTCATAAGCTTTACTGGGAAACCACAATTTATAGCATTATTTGCATTCTGCCCATTCAAAAGCCAGATGTATTCACGGTCATTGTTTAAAGATTCATAATTTGTTGTAAATACAAAAAAAGGGAAATGGAAAACATGTAATACGGTTCTCTCTTATGTCTCTCATGTGATTTCCTTCAACTGAAACAGACTTTTCATTTTTCCATACTGTTAAAATAAAAAAAAATGCATTTTTAAATGATTAAACAAAATAGTGACAGATTATTTCTTGTTATACTACAAACATTCTAATTTCTTAATTAGTTTAGTGATAAAAATAAAACAGTGGAAGACTGAAAATGAAATAAAAACAAATAAAAGCAACACGCTAACTGCTGCCTTTATATGCCTTATTCAACAGGTATAAATGCAAATAACATTGCAATCACAAACATTTTTATAAAACCTAAAAAATATTATTTTAGAAACATTTAAAAAACTGAATCTGCAAATTTTGGTTTTAAATGACCAAATTATTTATAAATGTAAATTTAAATGATCTTAGAAAAAAAAGCCTGTAAACTTTTGCACATAGAACCGTAAAGTGCAGTTGTAAGCTATAAGTACTTTGCCTGATTTGACTTGATTTGGCTGATACATATAAGATGAGGTTCAAAGGATAGCAGCATCATTCTGTGTTCGTCTGACCAAGTGACCGGTCAGGGTCACTCAGACGGAGGATGCGGATCAGGCTATTACCATGCAGAGAACTGGGATACAGAAAGAAGAGAACATTACATTTCTACTAGGACTATCAATTCAAAACAGCGTTATAAATTATACAAAATAAGGTAATCATGTCTTCTAATCTAACTACAGTGTCCTCCATAAGTATTGGGACAGTAAAGACAAAACTGCTTTGTTTGCTGTGTAGTCAAGATATGTGCAAACATGATTAAAAGATGAATATGAGACAAAACTACAGAATGTTACCTTTTATTATTAGCTGTTTTAACACATACATGTTTTACCAAATAAAAAGGACAGTGCTTTTAGAGTTCATCCCACTATCTGATGTGCGCATATGTATTGGAACAGTTGAACTTAAGGCAGATGTAAAAGATTAAAAGCTATTATTTAGTTGCAGATCCCTTGCATGCAATCAGAGTGACTCACAGACATCACCAGACTCTTGGTCTTATTCCTTTGAAATGGTTTTCCCAGTCTTTAATGCAGGCAATTCCAACTGTTGCTTGTTTTGGGGAGTTTCTGTTTTTAGTCTCCTCTTCAGATGGTGAAATTCATGTTCAAGCTACAGTATCTGGAGATTGACTTGACCAGTCTAACACTTTCCATTTCTTTGCCCTGATAAAATCCTTGACTGAACTGGCAGGGTGTTTTGGGTCATTGTCCTGATGCAATATGAAGCGCTTTCTGATGAGTCTGGTGATGTTTTCTTGAATATTGGTAGTCAAGATGGTTTTGTACTCTTCCAAATTCAGCCATGCATGCCCATGCATGATAATACCTTTACCATGCTTTACAGTTGAGGTTGTATGCTTAGGATTATTTGCAGTTCCCTTTTTTCTCTACACTTTTGCTTTCCCATCACTTAGATAAAGGTTAATCATTGTCTCATCGGTCCATAAACTCTGTTCTAAAACTCTACTGGCTCACCTTTGTGCTTTTTTTGCTAACTCTAATCTTGCCTTTTTATTTTTGGTGCTAGTCAGAGGTTTGTGTCTTCTGTGGACTGTAGATTGTCAGAGCATCACCCCAGCTTTCTGGAGGTTGTTGGTGATTTCACTAACACAAATTTTAGGGTTAATTTTCACAGATTTTATGTTGTTTTTCTAAGTCGATCAGGTCGTCGTTGGTTGCTGATGTTGCCGGTGGTTTCCAAACTCTTGATTTCTCCATGCCCTTTGTTTTGCTATAGCTCTAATTGACTTCCTCTTTTCTTTTAGCATCCAAATTGCTTGCTTTTTTTCTCTCAAACTCAGCTCCCTCGTCTTCATCCTGGTTTATGTGTGTCATCAAATGCAAGACTCAGAATGTAGAAGACATGGATATAACTGATATGGCACATTCCCTGCTTTTAATATCTGAATAATTAATGCAACAGGACACAGATGATTACTTGATCACAGCCCTGAGAGGCAACTGTTCTAATACTTATATGCTCACATCCAATAGGGGGATGAAACTCTAAAAGTGCTGATCTTCTTAGCTGGTAAAACATCTGTGTTGAATCACCCAATAATAAAATGTGACATTCTGTAGTTTTGTCTCATATTCATCTTTTAATCATATAGACTAGGGCTGTGAATGTTTGGATGAATCGATTCGATTCAAGAACGATTTTTGCCAATTCAGAACAATTAAATTCGATTAGATTCACAATTAAATTTGATATGATTCGATTTTGCATTCTTTAAGTGTATTCACAAGATTATTTAAATGCTTCCCCTAAATTCTTCAAATGTTTAGTCAGGGGCAAATTGCACAGCAGCCACAACATTTGGTTCAACGACATTGTTAAAACACATTTATCATTCAATGGAACTGTGCGTATGCTTCAGACCAGTGGTTCCCAAACCTGTCCTGGAGGACCCCCTGCCCTGCACATTTTGTATGTCTCCCTAATCATGTCACCTAGTTTAGTTCTTGCAGTCTCTTCTAACGAGCTGATGATTGAAATCAGGTGTGTTAGATAAGGGAGACATACAAAAGGTGCAGGGCAGGGGGGACCTCCAGGACAGGTTTGGGAACCACTGCTTTAGACACTTACATTTCTGCTCCGTCCATGCAATAAATTTGCAGCCTTCAACTGCTCAGGTAACGCTGTCGGTATGACCGAGAGACATTGAAAAACTACAGAAAAGTAAAACTACTTCACTTTAGCATTACTGGCCATGAGTCCTAAGGAGAGATCACACATCAGCTGCTCAAAAATATGTCAACGAGATGAATGGAGCGTGAGCGCAATCCTGTGACAGTCAAAGGCGGTAAATTGTGGCGTGCACGAAGGAGAGATGCAAGGCATGAACACTGTTCAAGGTCTCCATTAATTCGTACTTGTAGTCATTTAATGTGAATATATTTTAAAAGCATTGAATCCCTATAGAAATCGCGCTTCATTCGATTCTTAGCATTTTAAATCAATTACTGTCCGAGATCGACGATTCACGATTCAAAAATCCATGTTCAGGATCGATGCAAATGCATCGTCAGGGTTTGTAATCGATGCATCAAGAAAACGAGTGAATCATTACACCCCTAATATTTACAGATATCTTGACTCCAGAGCAAACAGAGCAATTTTGTCTTTACTGTTCCAGTACTTATGGAGGGCACTGTACATCTACACATTTCTGCATGAAGACTATAGAAGCTCTTTACCTCATGCCCTCTGTTGTGAGGAAAATAAACTGTCTGTAGCGCTGACTGGCAGCGATCTTCAGCATCATGTCCGTGGAGATCCTCCGGTTCACAAAGTCCTGAGAGAGCAAACACACAATACAGTGACTGCATGCTCTTCTCCAGTCACCTGATTCACCTAGCCATGACAAATATATTGTTTTCACACAACAATTTATTGGCTACTTTACATGATACATCAAGCAGTGACAGCAGTGTCCAGTGTTTTTTTTTTTTTTTTTATTTGCATAATTATGTATGCATACTTTATGGCCATATTAAACAGAGAGACAACATTACATTTTTCTATTTGTAAAAATTCATTTGTTAACATTGTTTGACAGTTTAAATGAACTACAAAAAGCTAAACTGTGAAAAAATGGTTACCAGTTGCAGCACCCAAATTATACACCGAAGACAAAATCCTGATTAAATTAGTAAATATTAACAAAATCCATAAAATACTTTTTAGCAAGTTATTTTCAATTTACTTGATTCTTTGATAAAAAAAGGATTGCTTTAGCCTATATATATTAACATTACTAAACATTACTATTTTTAATGTTTTTGAAAGAAGTCTCTTCTGCTCATCAAGCCTGCATTTATTTGATCAAAAATACAGAAAAGACAGTAATATTGTGAAATATTATTACAACTTAAAATAATAGTTTTCTATTTGAATATACTTTAAAAAAATAATTTATTCCTGTGATGCAAAGCTGAATTTTCAGCATCATTACTCCAGCCTCATTCTAATATTCTGATTTATTATGAGTGTTGGAAACAGTTCTGCTGTCTAATATATTTGATGAATAAAAGGTTCAAAAGAACTGCATTTATTCAAAATATTTTTTTTTATAATAATATATATTCTAATAATATATTTTCTTTACTATCACTTTTTATCAATTTAACACATCCTTGCTGAATAAAAGTATTGATTTTATTTAAAAAAAAGAAAGAAAAAAAATTACTGACCTCAAATTACTGACCAGTAGTGTATATTGTTATTACAAAATATTTATATTTTAAAAACATAGTTTTTTTTTTTTTTTACTTTTTATTCATCAAAGTATCCTAAAAAAGTATCACATGTTCTGAAAAAATATTAAGCAGCAGAACTGTTTCCAACTTTGATAATGAATCATCATATTAGAATGATTTCTAAAGGATCATGTGATAATGATCCTAAAAATTCAGCTTTTGAATAATATTAATAAATGATAATTTAAAGTATAATAAATTTAAAAACAATTATTTTAAATTGTAATAATATATCACAATATTACATTTTTTTCCTGTATTTTTGATCAAATAAATGCAGGCTTGATGAGCAGAAGAAACCTTCTTTCAAAAACATTAAAAATAGTAATGTTTCCAAACTTTTGACCTGTACTGTATATATATATATATATATATATATATATATATATATATATATATATATATATATATATATATATATGTATAAGAGCTGGATAAATTGAGAATCATGATTTTTATTGTCTCAAATAGAGATCATGATTCTCCCACGATTCTAAACTAAACAAGATAATGTGTGACAAAATATTATTGCTGCAGTCTATTTGATTTTTTTTGTTTAATTTGGATGTATTGTTTATCACTTTATTATTAACTACCAGTCCAAAAGTTTTTGAGCAGTAAGATTTTTTTAATGTTTTTTAAAGAATTCTCTTCTGCTCACCAAGCGTACATTTATTTGATCCAAAATACAGCAAAAGTAGTAATATTGCGAAATAAGGAATGAAGGAATATTCACAGGAATAAATTACATTTTAAAATACATTCAAATAGAAAGCAGTTTTTCTAAATTGTAAATTTTTTTCAAACTGTTACTGTTTTTGCTGTACTTTGGATCTAATACATGCAGGCTTGGTGAACAGAAGAGACTTCTTTAAAAAAAAAATTACACATCTTACGGTTCAAAAACTTTTGACTGGTATATATATTTGTTATGTGGGAGTGTTTTAATCTGTGTTTCATTGCAGTTTCCCTGGTCGCTCTCCTGCAATTAACAGGTTAATTGGATCCATCTGAAGGGAGTCACTTTAAATCTAGGACCCATGCTCTTGCTCTCTCTCTCGTTTTGCAGCCAGCACTGCAGTAGCAGTGTTTCTGCTTCTTCAGTCCCCTTTTCTTTCCTTTTGTTATTAAATAAACTTATTTTGATTCGCATAGTTTTGTTTTGTGTCCTTTATGTTGCATCCCTAGAGCCAGGATTGTAACAATATTTAATACACCAATTTTTAATATTCAAATTATGAAAAAAATGTTTGAATCAATGATTCAACAACTTGCTCATAAACCTACTTCACTTGTTTCATTACTGGATGAATCAGCGTTTTTGAACAATTCTCTTGAATGTATAATTAATTCATTGACAAATACATTTTTAAGTCACTTTGCAATGCAATCAATCAACAATGCAATCGACACATACGTTATTTGAAGCACAGTTACTTTCAAAAGGGGATTTGCTCTATTTTAATCGTTGCCATAGACATCAATGTTTATATCTGAACTAAACTTTACCCCAGTATTTCTGTGATAATATGAATGATTAATCGTGCAGCTCTAATATATTTATTAAACGGTTAGTTCTATTCCTCGATTCTGATTGGTCAGCAGCTGTTTTATTCATGATACAGCACAGTTATGACCGCTTCACCCAACATTCTGTGTATCACTGAGCAACACCCTTAGCAACCAACATAGCAACATAAACAGTCAATAATCTAGCATTAAAAATGTTCTATGTATTATGTATTTTGGCAGAATTAACTGTTTGTTATTTGTTTAATGAAGTAGTGACCCCTTCTGGCATTATGTTGCACGTTTCATCATTAACTTTGAAACGCAGCCCTTCCCCTATCTAATAAACCCTTCTCATGTGGAGATATGTTGATGTGTGTACACGTCTGCGTGGAAGCCCTACAGTTGCAGTGAGGAGGGAATATTACTGAATTTATTAGTTTTCTGTTTCAGGTATGATTCTGTACTGTATGTCCATCAGTTTACACTGTAATGATGCTTGCAAACTCACGCTGTGCCGTGAATCGTCTGTTTGAAAACTAAAAATCTCATGCTGAAAGATAAGCAGACGTATGTGTGTGAGAAAATATCATATATGGTGTAAAAAAAAAATTACAGCGGATAAGAGCTCCTATTCTCTGTTTTTGTTTAAGCTCCATAAGATGAGGCACGTTCGGAACATTCGCTTGCAGTTTACTGTTGCTGTAAAGGAGCTATTTTTTTACCGGAAGGACAGCATTTAACGAACTTGCTTCAAAAAAAGTAACATTTCAATACATACATTTTTGGTTTTAATAATTTTTATTGTGTGGTAACTCCGCTCCGCGTCATGCCTAACAACGCCCTTCAGTCGTGATTTATTCACGATACAGCACAGCCTCTCGTACCTTATTGATTACATACATGCATACATACATATATATACTGTATATAGTGACGAAGTAGCACTTGCTACCCACTTGTCACCCCAGACAACGCTAATCATGCTAATCCTGGCGATCCCAGCTGACGACAATGAGGCAATCACTTAGAGGGAGATATAAACGCCAGCAAAGAAGATGAGAGGAGAGCGGTATGGACTCTCACTGTGTCTTTTCTTTATCCAGAAAGTGACTGATTTCCCCAAGTGAGTGTAGAATGTCCATTGAAATAGCTAAACACCCCTCTCTTAGCTGGGCAAGGAAGAACTGCTCTACTCACCACAGTTTGAGTTTGATTGCACCTAAATTTGCACTGCTTGAAGACAATAAAGACACTTATCAGGGTGGCTGTTCTCCTTTTTTCCTGTAGTGGAGTGCTACATTGGTGGAGAATGCGGGCAGGAGATCCTAGATACAAGGATCCCAGCGAGGCAACCCCTTTCCGTCATCTCACTTATGTGTCGGTGCAGCAGCAGCAATTATCAAATGACTGGTTGCGTGGCAAACTCATGTAATGGAGGAACTGGTGCGTCTTCATTCAGACTACTCCAGGGCCCCCTTGACAGATGTCAGACCCACGCCGCAACCCACAGCACTTCCAAGGATGATTGAGCAGGATGACCCCAAAGCATTTTTGCATACGTTTGAGATTGTGGCAGGGAGAGGAGGCTGGGAAAAATCTGAATCTGGTTCAGAGGTTAGCACTCCTTCTCACCGGGGAACCCTAACAGGTTTATTTCTCCCTTCCACCTCCCCACCGGGATGACTATGATTTTTCTGAAGAAAGAGATCCTGGCTCAGGTAGGACTCTCACCTGTCTGTGCTGCTTAAAAGGTCCATGACTGGGTGTATGATGCTCGGGTAGCCATCCGCATGCAAGCAGCTCAACTGTCCCGACTGTTTAGGCTTTGGCTATTAACAGATGTTATTACGTGATGGAGGTAGTCGAAAAGGTCACTGTCGATAGACCACTACGCTCCCCAACCTGCCTGCACCATCGTACTGCAGGACTACAAAATCCTCAAACTCTAGCGGAGCTGGTGGAGGCAGTGGAATTATCTTAAGCCGTGGTGGCAAGGGAATCAGGAGAGAGAGCTGCCTCATTCCTCAGGAGGGGTATCACCCATGAAGTCCGGGTGAATGGACGTCGAGTCCGGGCCGTTCTGGACACAGCCAGCAGTGTCAGCCTCATCCAACCCCAGCTTCTTGGAACCGCGGAGCCTGGCCAGGCCCTTCTCCCAATCACCTGCGTTCATTGTAACACAAGGTATGTGCCGGCCCAAACAGTTTCCATTTCTGCCTCCCCAGGAACCTGGATGGTTAAGGTGGGGATATTGAAGGATCTGCTTGTACCCGCTTTGCTGAGGTGAGATTGGCCAGGATTGGAACAACTTCTGCAACAACCTGACACCCCGGTGCCTGAAGGGGGGGGATCCATCCACGAAAACCTAGAGCTCCCCAGGCTAACCTTGCATCAGAGTGTGAGAGAGCGGGTGAGTCTTCTCAAACTAACCTTGAAGTCTTCTCTGATCTTTTCCAGCTATTTACAGGGAGTGGGTCCCTGGAAAGAGAACAACAAGAGGATGATCGCTTGAAAACTGCTGGTCACAGGTCCGAGTGTTTAATGGCAGTGAACACCAGCCACCCCGACACCCCACTCCACACTTTATCGTAAAGAATGACTTCTTGTACTGTGTAACGGAAAGGCGGGGTGAACGAAAGGAACTGCTGGTAAAACGGAGATTATCCTCCACCTGGCACACTCCCATCCACTTGCCGGACACCTGGCAGCAGAGAACACATTGCAGCGTATAAGAGATCGCTTCCACTGGCCTGGGATGAATTCTGAAGTGTGGCGGTTCTGTCAGGCCTGTGCAATATGCCAACGAACTGCGACTCAGAGACCTGCCCCTGCCCCCCTGATTCCGCTACCGGTAATAGAGGTACTATTCTCACTCATTGGGACGAACATGGTGGGCCTGCACGGGGCCACAAATACATTCTGGTGGATTATGCCACCCGCTATCCTGAGGCCATTCCACTTCAACGAGCCACTCCCGCAGCCATTGCCCAGGAATTGTTTGCCCTTTGCAGCCGGATGGGGATTCCTTCCAAAATTTTTACAGATCAGGGCACCCCCTTTGTGTCCCGGGTCATGGCTGATCTGTGTAAGTTGCTGCGAGTAAAACATCTTCGCAACTCTGTGTACCAACCCCAGACAGATGGCGTGGTCGAACGCTTTAATTAGACCCTCAAGCAAATGTGAAAACGGGTGATGACTGAGGATGGACGTGACTGGGACCAAATGATCCCCTATGTGCTCTTTGGGATACGAGAAGTGCCCCAAGCCTCCACTGGCTTTACCCCGTTTGAGGTGCTGTTTGGACGACAACCCTGTGGGTTGCTAGACATTGCCAAGGAGGCCTGAGAGCAACAACCTTCCCCACACCGGGGAAGTATCAGGGCTGTATCGTGTACAAAAAGTATTCTCGGGACTATGGGACAGTCTCAAGTCTCCTGATTTTCATCCAAAATATCTTAAATTGTTTTCTGAAGACGAACGAAGCTTTTACAGGTTTGGAACGACCTGGGGGTAAGTGATTTGTTTTATATTTTTCATTTTGAGGTTGAGTAGGTGTTTGGTTATTTTCCCTTTTATAACAAATACCTGCAGAGGGCGCCAACAGCCTGGTGATGTTTCACTTTACAGCGTGATTAAACAATGTTTAAATCCATTACATTTTAATATTTGGCTACATGCAAACTCAGAAACTTTTATTTTGAAATCGCAATGAACAATAAATGGCATATTAAGAAACAGGTTGATGTATTCTCCTGTGTTGGCAAAGGTTTATAAATGATTTATGTTCCAAATTTCAATAATGCACACTGTTTTCCCAGATGAACGTTAAAGGGATAGTTCACCCAAAAATCAAAATTATGTCATTAATGACTCACCCTCATGTCGTTCCAAACCCGTGAGACCTCCGTTCATCTTCGGAACACAGTATAAGATATTTTAGATTTATTCCGAGAGCTTTCTGTCCCTCCATTGAGAATGTATGTACCGGTATACTGTCCACGTCCAGAAAGGTAATAAAAACATCTTCAAAGTAGTCCATGTGACATCAGAGGGTCCGTTAGAATTTTTTGAAGCATCGAAAATACATTTTGGTCCAAAAATATCAAAAACTACGACTTTATTCAGCATTGACTTCTCTCCCGGGTCTGTTATGAGCGTGTTCACAACACTAGTTTAGTGATATCCGGTTCGCGAACGAATCACTCGATGTAACCGGATCTTCTTGAACCAGTTCACCAAATCGAACTGAATCGTTTGAAACGGTTCGCGTCAACAATAAGCATTAATCCACAAATGACTTAAGCTGTTAACTTTTTTAACATGGCTGACACTCCCTCTGAGTTCAAATAAACCAATATCCCGGAGTAATTCATTTACTCAAACAGTACACTGACTGAACTGAGCCAGATAACGAACGAAACATTGACTCGTTCTCGAGTCAAGAACCGTTTCTGTCGGACGCGTCCGGTTCGAGAACCGAGGAGCTGATGATACTGTGCATGCGTGATTCAGACTGACACACAGCGCGTCTGAACCGAACTAGTTCTTTTGGTGATTGATTCTGAACCGATTCTGTGCTAATGTTATGAGCGCGGGTAAACCGAAGGCTTGAATCAAGGGCAATCATCGCCATTGAAGTCATTACGTCGAGCGCAAAAGAACTGGTGAACCGTTTTCGGCAACCGGTTTATTGAATCAAACTGTCCGAAAGAACCAGTTCGCGGAGAAGAACAGAACTTCCCATCACTACCGGTGATCCGAAAACCGATGCAACCGGTTCTTGACTCGAGAACGAGTCAATGTTTCGTTCGTTATCTGGCTCGGTTCAGTCAGTGTACTGTTTGAATAAATGAATTACTCCGGGATATTGGTTTATTTGAACTCAGAGGGAGTTTCACCCATGTTAAAAAAGTTAAACAGCTTAAGTCATTTGTGGATTAATGCTTATTGTTGACGCGAACCGTTTTCAAACGATTCAGTTCGATTTGGTGAACTGGTTCAAGAAGATCCGGTTACATCGAGTGATTCGTTCGCGAACCGGATATCACTAAACTAGTGTTGTGAACGCGCTCATAACAGACCCGGGAGAGAAGTCAATGCTGAATAAAGTCGTAGTTTTTGATATTTTTGGACCAAAATGTATTTTCGATGCTTCAAAAAAATTCTAACGGACCCTCTGATGTCACATGGACTACTTTGAAGATGTTTTTATTACCTTTCTGGACGTGGACAGTATACCGTACATACATTCTCAATGGAGGGACAGAAAGCTCTCGGACTAAATCTAAAATATCTTATAGTGTGTTCCGAAGATGAACGGAGGTCTCACGGGTTTGGAACGACATGAGGGTGAGTCATTAATAACATAATTTTGATTTTTGGGTGAACTATCCCTTTAAGCAATTCAAATTCATGGCATATACAGAGGAAGAGTTTAGCCCCTTTCACACAAACAGTCTTCACTGGTAAATTACCCGTAAGTTACCATTAAGAGATCATGTGTGAACAGGACCTTTTCAAAAATTCCAGTAAATTTGTTCTGGCTATCATATCGTTCTTATGGAGATGACAAGCATTACTCTGAGCTGTTTACAAAGCTCTGCTGCTTTTTAATTAGTTTTCCTACATAAATACGGGTTAGATGGACATCTTTGACCATTGGGCCTCGCAGTTTTTTTTACGTGCCGTGCTTCTCCATTCATCAGGGCTGCGACTCTGCAATTGGATACTATTATGCGTGTCTCGTATTTATAAGAGCAAAAAATTCTGATTGGCTAGTAATGTTAGTTTGGTTGAGAGTGAAAGCTGTGATCCTCTCATACCATTGGTAGGTGAACTCATGGACTCGGAAGTGATGCCAACAAGTTTTTTTTTTTTTTTTTTAATGTAGGATTATAATATTTATTTTTCTGCAGCCAAACGCTGCATGCCGAAGATCCGGCAATGGTTCAAAAGAATAGGATTGGTAAGATTTTAAATTTTTTATTCTTATTCTCACCAAGGCTGAATTAATTTGACCATAAATACACCAAAACAGCACTATCGTTAAATATTATAACAATTTACAGTAAATGTTTTTTTTATTTTAATATATTTTAAAATGTTACTTATTTCCGTGATTCAAAGTTGAATTTACAGCATCATTACATCAGTCTTCAGTGTCACCTGATCCTTCAGAAATCATTCTTTGCCGCCGAAGAAACATTATTATTATCAAAGATGAAAACAGTTGTGCTGTCTAAAATTTTGACAGGTGATGCATTTTTTTTTTTTTACAGGAATCTTTTATTATATATATATATATATTATATATATATATATATATATATATATATATACACACACACACACACACAGTTGCATCTAAAAAAATTAGAATATTGTGAAAAATTTCTTCTTTAGTTATTTCAAAATGTGTAACTTTTTTGTTTTAATTTTGATGATTGGAGCTTACAATTCATTAAATTAAAAATCCAGTATCTCAAAATATCTGAATATTTACATTTGAGTTTCATTTAAATGACCATCCCTGCAGTATAAATTCCTGGTATCTTTTGTTCTTTGAAACCACAATAATGGGTAAGACTGCTGACTTGGCAGTGGTCCAGAAGACAATCAATGACACCCTCCACAAGGAGGGTAAGTCACAGAAGGTCATTACTGAAAGGGTTGGCTGTTCACAGAGTGCTGTATCAAAATATATTAAATGCAAAGTTGACTGGAAGGAAGAAACTGAGTAGGAAAAGGTGCACAAGCAACAGGGATGACTGCCATCTTGAGAATACTGTCAAGAAAAGCCGATTCAAACACTTGGGAGAACTTCACAAGGAGTGAACTGAAGCTAGAGTCAGTGCATCAAGAGTCACCACGCTCAGACATCTTCAGAAAAAGGGCTATCAAGCCACTTCTGAAACAGAAACAAAGTCAGAAGCATCTTACCTGGGCTAAATAGAAAAAGAACTGGACTGTTGCTCAGTGGTCCAAAGTCCTCTTTTCAGATAAAAGTAAAATTTGCATTTCATTTGGAAATCTAGGTCTGGAGTCTGGAGGAAGACTAGAGTGGCACAGAATCCAAGCTGCTTGAAGTCCAGTGTGAAGTTTCTGAAGTCCGTGATGATTTGGGTGGTCTATTGTGTTGTATTATATATATACACGTCACTGACAAAGTCTACAATCAAGAGAAGACTTCACAAGAGCAAATACAGAGGTTTCACCACAAGGTGCAAACAAGGCCTGATTAGACTTTGCCAAAAAACATCTAAAAAAAGCCTGACCACTTCTGGAAAAGCATTCTTTGGATGGCTGAAATTAAAGGGGTCATATGATGCGATTTCAAGTTTTCCTTTCTCTTTGGAGTGTTACAAGCTCTTGGTGCATAAAGAAAATCTGTAAAGTTGCAAAGACTAAAGTCTCAAACCCAAAGAGATATTCTTTATAAAAGTTAAGAGTCAACCACACCCCCCTAAAATGGCTCTTTCTAACACGCCCCCACATGTCTACGTCACTGTGTGATTTGCATAACACCACCCAAATGTTCATGCAAAGAAAGAAGGCGTAGCTTTGATTCTGCCTGTTGCCGCCGGCGCCATGTTGTGGAGAAGCTGTTTCGTTGTGAATATACAGCAAACTGGTCATATCAGCAGACAATATCCTATACAAAATATCCCCACAAAAGCACTGCATGACCAAGGGTCCATCTCAATCAGCTACCTAGCTCCCGAGCTTGTGAATCAGTAGACCATGTACACAAATTCGGTCACTGGTAGGTTCCCTGACTCACTGCACATTTTACGTACAATGTCAATGGATGACATAGTAGAACATCATCATTGGAATTCATAAACAACAGGCAGGACCAATCAAATTTTTATATTATTTTTTATTCTCTTTAAACACATCATTCTGTTACATGTTCTTACAACATTTCAGCCGAATATTAATTATAAATGTTAATTATATGCAGGGGTGCACAATTTTTTCAGCCTGGTTCTCATAAGAGAACCTGGAGATTTGGTTTGGTCCTCACACTGCATATAGCGTGACCCATTAAATATAACTTTAAAAATTTATTAATAATAGTTTTTTTATTTTTGGAGTTTTTTGTTTTTTATTTTACTTTTTTTTGATTGATGTAATTAAATAATAATGTGTGATAATATTATTAAAAATAAAAGGTAGACCTAGTATTAAATACAAATACAATTATTTTATAGTAAACTTAAAAATAAAATGCTACTATTTACTACTACTTTCTTTGTTTGCCTCTTTAAGAATAATCGCTTTATATATTCCCCAATTGTAAGTCGCTTTGGATAAAAGCATCTAAAAATAAATAAATAAAAGCGTTTTCATCATTTTCAAACTTAAAATCAGTAGGCTTTTATTTTGTTGGGTTGCTGGCAAGTAAGTATACGCGCTTCCGGATTTAGCGTTGCTGCTGATTAAAGAGTGTGGGATACCCTAGATTCAAGCCTTCAGTTTGAAAAGAAATCTTATATAGTACAGTTTTTCTTTTTTTTTTTTAAAGATTTATTTATGGGCTTTTTATGCCTTTATTGGAAAGGACAGTGTAGAGTAGATAGGAAAGTGTTTTTTTGGTGAAGAGAGAGGGGAGCGGGATCGGCAAAGGACCACGAGCCGGGACTCGAACCCAGGTCGCCGTCAGCGCAGTTGCGCTGTATATGTCTATACCGCAAGGCTATTGGCGCCGACTATAGTACAGTTTTTCGATCTAAAATGGTAATTGTGTATTTGTGGCAAATGCGCAGAACTTATTTATATAGCGCATTTTTTATTTTGGTCACGCATGCAGACCTGCGGACCACTTATGTGCACCCCTGATTATATGTGTTCATTACCCGTCTAGCCATGTGTGTTTATGTTGAAATATATTAAAAATCGGTTTGTCTTTTCAAATCTTCTATCGCGTGTCATTATATTTTTTGAGCTGACTCGTGTGGTTTATGTTTCACGCTTCAGAAAAATGATGTTACTTCCGGTAAGAGAGTATAGCGAGTGGCGATGCTCCCTAGTTTTTGCCGTGCATTGTGGGATTTTTCAGGGAGCGAACGTTCCAGTGCACTGGAAGGATTTTGCGATTGAGACCAAGATTTCTGGTTGTGTAAACAATTTATTCTGAAGCAATATTTTATCTGTGTTCTCTGTCAATCAATTTACACTAAGGCTGTTATCAAACAAATTAATTTACATTGCACAATTACAACTGCATTAATGTTATGAGATTAATGTTTTAAATGCAATTTTGAATATCCAAAATGGAAATGTTTGGGGGGAAATACATACTTTTAAACATACTAACCCCGCCAGTAGGTGGCGGTAAGTCATTGAGTGAGTCTAGTGACTCATTCATTCAACCGTTCTCTGAAACATTCAGTCAAAAACAGCTGCCTGTAGCTTGGAGACTGCGCGATACTTCTGCTGTGATCTTTGTTTGGACCTATTTTAGTTGGTGAAACAGAACAAAACAGTCAATATTGTGTTTATTTGTGTCCCGTTCAGCTCTTTTGCTCATTTCATACACTCATTTGATTTGATATCTCCATAAATGTCTTACAAAGAAACCGGCAGCATGAGCCTAAATAGCGCATCTTGATACCAGAAATACACTATCCATTATCAGTCTCATGTAATAGATTGTTATAATACATAGAATGTTATAAAATCAGAAGAATCATTCTAGTGTTTCGATGCTTCACTGTTTTTTGTCCGGTCGGGCAAGTAAAATTCTAGAGCCATTTTTCAGTAAACTTGCATTAACCCCTTTTTAAACTAACTAGGAGGCTGGTCAGCTAACTGTAGCGGTAACTACAGGGGGGAAAAATCTGTCTGTCCAATGACTTTAAACAGTCACTGGGTCCGTCAGACTGGAGAAATTTTTGCGGAAATGGGACCGAAAATATTTAAGACCCATCAAATCTGACTTTTTAAGGCCTTCTATTAGGAAAACTTTAAGACATTTTAAGACCCCGTGGCCACCCTGTTAATGTGGGGACACATTTCAAGTGAGAGCAAGGTTACATGATACATTGTTACAGTTTTCAGCCATTCTTTTTAATGTAATTTGGTGAGCCAAATATCTTGAAACTTGCATTTTCCAGGCATCATGTTTCAGTGGTTTCAGACTATTTTTGCAATGTTTAACAGTGTGTGTGTTTGTGTGAAACGTTGAGGTACCATTGTAGTAGATTTGTGCGTGTGTGAACGTCATGGTAACACTTCATGTAACGCGTAAATGCGCGTAAATCAAGCAAGCTAAAATGCATAGGCCACGAATTGTTGGCGAAATAACACATTAGCGGACCGGAGGGAATAATGATTTTTTTTCCCAGAAAACTTCTTGCACAAAATAAATTCAATTAATTTAAATTGTATTTATTTACAGAGGTATATGATGTCACACTTGTTGGTGTCAAATCCGTGAATAAATGAATGTAAACTTCAATAGATTGCAGGGAGCAATGAACACTGTGTAGGGACCATGTCAATGGGAACACAGTTCATGCACGAAGCTCACTTCTAACGAGCTGATTAACAAAGAGAGAGACGTGCGAAATATGCAGAGCTGGCGGGCATCCGATCACAAATGCAGACATGGTTTTATGTTTACGTGACATGGCATGGCGCGATGTAACGCAATGCGTAAAAACACAGTACAAGTCATTATAATCCGTAATTATGTCCCCTATTGGATGCAACAAATGGCTCATTTGTAATGGGTTTTATTGTTTTTGTCCTGTGGCGCTGGTGTTTTGACCGGGACACGCATCACAGTATGACAAGGGGCGTAACATTCTGTCACACGTTTGAGGGATTCGGCCAATCACAAAGCTCTGGATAGCTGGCCAATTAAAGCTCACCTCGCTTTTCAGACCTATGAGCTTTGTACAAATCGATGCGTTTCGGAAAGGCGGGGCATAGAGGAGAAACAATAATGTACAGTATGTGGAAAATTATGTTTTTTGAACCTTAAGCCACATAAACATTTAATTACACCAAATACACAAAATAATGTTCTTTTTAGCAACATCATATGACCCCTTTAAGATCCACTTGTACCAGAATGACAGGAAGAAAAAAGTATGGAGAAGGCTTGGAACAACTCATGATCCAAAGCATACATCATCATCTGTGAAACATGGTGGAGCAGTGTGAACGCATGAGTATGCATGGCTTCCAGTAGCACTGGGTTACTGGTGTTTATTGATGACGTGAAAGAAGAGAGAAACAGCTGAATGAATTCTGAGGTGTATGGGGTATACACTCTCTGCCCAGATTCAGCCAAATGCAGCAAAGTTGATTGGGCAGCACTTCATAGCACAAAAGGACAATCACCCAAAAGCAACCCAGGAGTTTTTGATGGTAAAAACTTGGAATATTCTGCAATGGCCAAGTCAATCTCCTGATTTCAACCCGATTGAGCATGCATTTCACTTGCTGAAGACAAAATTTCAAGCAGAAAGACCCACAAACAAACAACAACTAAAGTAAGCTGCAGTAAAGGCCTGGCAAAGCATCACAAAGCAGGAAACCCAGTGTCTGGTAATATCCATGAGTTCAAGACTTAAAGCAGTTATTGCCTGCAAAGGATTCTCAACAAAATATTGAAAACGAACATTTTATTTATGATTATATTTATTTGTCCAATTACATTTGAGCCCCTGAAAATAGGGGGACTGTATATATATATATATATATATATATATATATATATATATATATATATATATATATATATATATATATATATATATATATACACACACACACACACACACACACACACACACACACTCCTTACCATATATGCATTGAACTCATCTAAAGCACGGAACGGAGCTTCAGCTATGGCCCACAATGACAGGATGAAGCACAAGGTAGAAAACGAACGCTCTCCTCTAGACAGTGAACGCATGTCACTCAGAGTGGCCTTATCACCCTCTCCTGGCTGAACCTGAGGAAGACACAGATGCCCGTCATCATGAGAAACTACTGTACTTTTAAAAAGTCATGGTTACTGCATGTAGAGTAAAATCCTGACACCAAGGACATTTTTTGAGAGCACATGCTATTCAACAAAGTTAAAATATACAAGACTGCATGCCTCTATGCATGCATCCAGTGTTTGTTCATCAAGAAAACAACTACATCAATGATGCTATCATCTTGCAAAGTCTTACTGATATGGAGAGAGTCTCATTCTTATGGTCAAAGGTCATCTTCCCTATGTATCCTCTCTGAGACAGCATGGAGTCAAAGTAGTACTTACAGCGTACAGAAAGATACCTGGAAACACACAGAAACACAACCTACATCATTATCATCAGTACCCTAAAATCTGCACTAAAATGGACAAGCCCTTTGATATGTCCCACTGTAACTCGCTGTTTTAAGGCAAAACACTACAGGCAAAACCACTGTTCTTTTAATTTCAAATTTCAAATTTTTGTGATTTTGAGCTTTTTGTAACATGTTGCTTCAGACTAGTGGAAAGAAAACTTATTTTACAGCACTTTATCTATGTGCATCTGATTTTTTTCCCCTGGCTGATGTGAAGTGAAGTATTTTCTAATTTATGGAGTGATAAAACAATATCTAAAATCCCTGATGTCAAACTCTTTAACTTTGTCAACAAAATGAAACAAGAATTTTGAACCTGGCTTTATATAATGTTCAGATTCCTGTTCTGAAAATGTTTATAATGTTAAATATTTAATGAAATAATGGCTTATTTGCATTTTTAAACATAGTATTTAAAAAAACTTGTAATATAAAACATAATTCTCAATATAATCAATCAACTGGGGAAGTATGGTAACTTATTTTTATACCCTATTCACTTGCATTGTCCTTAATAGGGATTTTTTTTTAATTCAGTAAAAATTATACAGTGATTTACCTTTGAGTGACTTAAAATATCAAAAGCAGACAAACAAAGGTTGTTTCATTTGTGACCACTGAATTGGTGGTCTGAATTTCAGACACATTAATACAATCTATTTGAAAACAATTTTAATCAGTCTGCAAGAATCAGACAAGAGCCTCTAATGAAACTTACACTCTCAGATCAGCGTAGACGTTGTTTTTGGTGTTTATGATCTCAGTTAACTGGCAGATGATAGCCTCCAGACCCTTGACCTGTCGGGCTTTGTTACTGAAGTTTTCCTTCGCCTGGTGAAACTGCCTAGAAGATTCAATGACCAGAAGATTCAACTTCACCATTATAACATCATAACATATAAACCCCACCTGCATGATGTAGATGCGCTTCATAGATGCAAGGCGAAAATAACTACATGGTGTCAGTAATAGGGCTGCCCTTGGCCTCGACTAAGGATTTTTCTGGTCGACTAGTAGTCGTTCATTTTAATCATAAGTCGACTAATCGCACGTTTATTAATAAAACATTTAAATGATTATAATGAGCCTTTAATTGCCTACAAAGCCTAATAAGCGCTCAAGCACATGTATAAAACATGCCACAGCGCACTGCAGAAGCTATGATTATGAATGTGTAAGGGAAAAACTGTAAGGAGGCTGCATTAACATTTTAATAATTTGCTGAAAATCTATATTGTTCTTTTCATTTAAAAAGGTTCATTTGAAAGTAGACATTTCACTCTCTATAGATATACTTTTCATGTCTGTAAGGCAAAGGTACACACAGAGTTTTGCGCTCAAGTTCACAGACCAAGACGGCAAAAAGCGCATCCTGTTTGCTTTCATTATTTTACAAAAGCGTGTTTTTTATCCTGTTTGTTTTAATTTTTGTTTTTGTAGAGTCTTTACGTTTTTGAAAGATGTATTACTCTTATCTGTATGACCAAATATTATGGAGTATTTTAAGAGCAAGTGAGCGCACCGGCGCCTCCATCTGTCATGCTATGAGGGCGCTAATGTTCAGACACTTGAATAGCGGACATTTCTCTAGGTTAACATGAGATTGAACGGCCATGTAAAGTTGCTACTACTTCCATATTTCAGATGATAAGCCATATTTGTGGTGGATTAATGATAGTTAAGCGTTTAGATGTCCTGCCCAATGTACTGTATTACCACATAGACCAGCCATTAATGATCTGTCCGTCATGGACTGCATGACTTCACCTGTGGATTTTTTTTCTGCGACTAATAAAATTTTGGTCGACCAAGGCTCTTCTCGTCCACTAATGATAAGTCGACTATTAGGGGGCAGCCCTAGTCAGTACCATGGTACATTACAAGAGAAACTACTCTGATTATCATATTCATATGTTAATACCATGGTATAATTTAATAAGTAAATAATTTCACGACAAACTGTTTCTTTTAAGAATTGAGGGGAGAATCAGAGAGGAAATATGTTCAAATGTCCTGCAAAATTGTAAAAATGTGTTGAAAAAGTATTCACCCTTAAGACATGCAAGATCTAGAGGAATTTGTTTCTTCATCAGAGTTGGAGAATTTAGCATTACATCACTTGGATCCTCTGCAGTGAATGGGTGTCGTGAGAGTCCAAACAGAATGAGAGTCCAAACAGCTGATAAAAACATCACAATAATCTACAAGTAATCCACACCACTCCATCATTACAGTGTTTTAACTTTGTACCATTGCCTCCAGCTAAAATAGAGTCCACAATCCGTAATAATACTTCCTCCATTGGAATAAAGTCCATCTCCTTTTGGAATATCACATGAAAATCTACCCACATATTTGCTTAGAATTGCTTTAGAATGTTTTAGCTTGTAAATGCATATTTCTCTCTTGATTCAGATGAGGTGACTTTCTTTTGAGAAAGTAGTATTATGGTAGAGCACTCATTGATGTTAAAAAAACATCTTAAAGGGATACTCTACTCCAAAATGAAAATGTTGTCATTAATCACTTACCCCCATGTTGTTACAAACCCGTAAAAGCTTTGTTTGTTTTCGGAACACAATTTAAGATATTTTGGATGAGGTATGTGACTGTCCCATTGACTGCCAAGTAAATTAGACTGTCAAGGTCCAGATAAGTATGAAAGACATCGTCAGAATACTCCATCTGTCATCATGGGTTCAACCATAACGTTATGAAGCAACGAGAATAGTCGAAACAAAAAAATACTTTATTCAACAATTTGTCTCCTCTACGGCTCTCCATATTACTGTGGTGCCGTTTTGAATAATATCCGGTGGACACAAGCAGCGTACGCTCTTCTGTGTCAGCTGCGCTGCACGGATGTGCTGTTTTCGTTCAAATCAAAGTGTAAATACACGTAGAAAACTTCACTTCACTTCACAAGACATTGATAATTGATAGAATGGAGTCGTGTGAATTACTTGTGGATTATTTTGATGTTTTTATCAGCTGTTTGGACTTTCATTCTGACGGCACCCATTCACTGCTTTGGTGACATAATGTTAAATTTCTCTAAATCTCTTATGGTGAAGAAACAAACTCATCCACATCTTGGATGTCCGGAAGGTGAGTAAATTTCAGCAAATTTTCATGTTTGGGTGAACTAATCCTGTATATGGTCTTGAAAATAGGTTTCTTTTTTCTTTCTTTCGATTTTGGGGTGAAATACCACCTGGTCACATTT
Source organism: Cyprinus carpio (assembly GCF_018340385.1). NCBI lineage: Eukaryota > Metazoa > Chordata > Actinopteri > Cypriniformes > Cyprinidae > Cyprinus > Cyprinus carpio. The sequence goes on from NC_056598.1 coordinate 6,429,712, forward strand.
ATTTGACTGCTAGAGACTGTGTCTATGTACCTGATGATAGTGTCTCTGTGTCCTTGTTGGTCTCGCTGTGTGTTGATCTTGTGTCTGAGGCAGCTAATCTCACTGCCCAAACTCTTCGTTGTTCTCCTCACCTCCAAGTGCTCGGGGCAAATTTCTGCGGCTTTTTCTATGGAAGCCTGTCAAAAGTATATTCAGTCAAAAAAACGGAAATCTCTTTATATCCAATGGATCAGTGTAAGATGTCCGGGTTTGGCCACCTGTAACAGCTGGTCCTTCTCATACAAGTTCTTCTTCAGTGTCTCAATCATGTCCACATGGGCTTTCCGCTTCTCTTCATAGTGTTTTTTATGATTTTTACTCCTCGCCAGCTCCTCATCACTGTTGCTCAATTGCTCCTACAAGCAATCATGTAAAAACAAAACTGTTTACTAGATTGGACACATTGATAATTAAGAATGTATGCTGTTGTGGACTGTTCAGTTGTGGACTGTTCAGTAGTGAACTTGAAGCTCATGATCCTTATTTTAAAGCTTGACAGCATGTCATTTTTAAACATTAGAAAAGATGAATTAGGACAATGAATTGGTTAAAAGCTGTCCACTGATGAGGGTGATACGAGCAAAAATTCCTATCTCTGTATTTTTTGACTGATTGGCAGTATACGTTATATATATATACCGTATACTGCCAATCAGTCAAAAAATACAGAGATAGGAATTTTTGTATAAAACGTTCTCTTTCTAACATTCTTTCGGTATTTCACTATGGGATATAGACAACTCCCATACTGCCGATATGCTGACGAAGCAGACTAAAGAAAGAGTATGTTATTATCTGAATCATAACTCCTGACGGAGATGAAAACAGAATAATCTGAGGAATTTGTCCCTTAATGACCTGCATTATTTACCCTGACTACTCACTCCCAGGACTGAGTGGGCCAGCGAGGGTTCTGTCACATCCAGTCTATAGAAACAAGCAAATGTGTGCAGAAAAGACCAGCTGGCTGCCACACAAATTTCTTGAATAGAAATGCCTCTAAACAAAGCCCCGGATGTAGCCATATCTCTAGTAGAGTGCGCTCGTAATCTCTAGTAGAGTGGGCTCTATATTCGCATTATTGTAACATAACGCGATAGCCTCCACCACCCAGTGGGAAAAGCGTTGATGGGAAATAGGTTTTCATTTTAAGAGTCAGCCCACGAGACAAATAGCTGATTGCTCTTACGAAGTGTGCGGGTTCTCTGAACATACGTATACAGAGCACGAACTTGACATAAACTGTGTAACCTCTCCTCCTCTGGGGATGAAAAAGGTGGTGGATGAAAAGCTAGCAGGTCCACTGATTGAACTGCACCAGCGTGATCAAACACTTTAGGCACAAATGCTGGGTTAGGTCTAAAAGTTACTTTTCGACCCCCTGGAGCGAACATCATACATGAGGAGTGAAGTGATAAAGCATGTAGCTCACTCACCCTTTTTGCGTGACAGTGACAGCAAGTAACAGAGTCGTCTCAAAAGTGAGCAGCTTCAAGGCATTGTTATCAATGGGTTCGAAAGGGGCTTTTGAGAGCACGTTCAGAACAACGGACAACTCCCAAGGTGGGAATGGCGGCTTTGATACTGGGTGTAGCCTACGTGCCCCTCTCATAAATCAACAGATGAGAGGGTGTTGGCCAATAGTACCCGCGTTAAGACCAATATGACATGCAGAGATAGCGGACAGATAAGGCTATGCCCTTATCCAAAAGGTCCTGTAGGAAGCACAGCACATCCGAAACTGAACACAAGAAAGGAACAATTTCTATCTGCACACCATCCCTCAAACACACTTCATTCGAGATTATATAAAGAATGTGTCGAGGCAGCCCTCATGTTCTGAATTGTCTCTTTCACTTTCGGAGGTAACCCTGCTGCATTTAGATTTAGCCTCTCAAGGGCCAGGCCCAGAGAGCTAGTATTTGAGGGGAGGGATGAAACACGTACTGGTAACGGCCATGGCTTGTAGTAGAGCAGCTGCGTAATCTCTGCAACCCAGTCTCCTCGGTGAGTATGGCGCGATCATTAAATGTTAGCATTGCCAAACCCTCCGTAGTGTCGGCTCGATCAGGCTCAACGGAGAGAATACGTACAGTAACCCGTCTGGCCACTTGTGGGCTAGAGCATTCACACCCAACGGTGCATCGTCGCCGGCCAGACAGAAGAAAAGGAGACGTTGCGCATCTTAAAGAGATCTTTGTCGCGTGTAACGACAAAGGGTCCTGCTGCTCCACATAATCACTTCTTTCGCTAACAAGTGAAGCTTGTGAGAACAAACTCCTCCCTGTAGATTTATGTAGGCTATAACCGTTGTATTGTCCATCTTGACCAATACATGATGATTCTTGAGAAAATGCACAAAATGTCTCAGAGCTAGCAACACTGTTAGTAGTTCTAGAAAATTTATCATCCCCCCCCACCCACCACCCACCCTTGAGAGATGCATCTGTCGTCACCACTTTCCTTAACATAAAAGAACCAAGAGGGCATCCTGTCCTGAGAAAAGACAGGGCACTCCACTGATTCACTCATTCTGGTGAAACGTGCACTCTTGTGGCTGAGTCGGCTCTGCTGAGAACCATGGGAGCCAAAGTAAGGCCAAAGGGTATTTTCGTATACTCGTATGCTGTGCCCTGATTAAGTGAACCTGTGAATATGCATCCTGGAGGTCCACTGAGGTGAACAAATCTCCCTGATGAATACTCTGACACAACATTCTGAGCGACAGCAATTTGAATTTGTATTTTCTGAGGTGTTCATTGAGGACCCGTAAATCCAAAATGGGACAGAGACCTCCACCTCTTTTGGGAATCACAAAATACCGGGAATATAAACCTATAAACAACAGGGATTTCGCCTAAAAACGGCCCTGGTTGGTAACATAATCTGATAGGTAGCATTATTTGATAAAACACCGGGGTTAATTTATTGGTTTATTTAACAGGGACCATGCATATTCATGAACATTGTTAGTAACAATAACTAAAGTAACATAAAATTAACAGCAAACAATAATACAACATTCATTCACTATAAATGAAAAGGTACACATAATGGTGAATGGGGATGTGGCATCACAGTGCGGTAAGGGGAGTAACATTTCCATCACAAGTTTGAGGTATTCTGCCAATCACAACACACTGGATAGTTGGCCAATCAGAGTACACCTCGCTTTTCAGACCGATGAGCTTTGTAAAAATCGAGGCTGGCCATAGAGGAGAAACAATAATGTATTTGGAAAATAATGTGTTTTGAACCTTAAACTGCATAAACACATTTCATTACACCAAATACACAAAATAATGTTCTTTTTAGCAACGCCATACAACCTTTTTAAGCAAATAATTCCTGAAGTCTGCTGAGCCAGCTTCCAAAATCTTCGCAGGGAAGAGAGCAAGAATGACGAAACGGCAGGTAGCAGCAGTTTATATACAGGGAGGCGGGACTCCCTGATCGCTGCAGCGATTGGTCTGCCATAGTTGGCAGACCTGGTGTTATTGGTGCTTCCATGATCGGTCACGCCTGAGGCGTTTCCATAGAGAGATACGGAACGAATGTTAGAAAGAGAACACACATTGTTATATGACACCACAAATCCTTTTTACAAGGACAATTCAAAAAAGGAAAAGGTGTGGAGTTTAATTGCAGGAGAGGAAAAAACAGAATTAAACCGGGCAAAACAACATGTAGCCAACCATGTTACAAAAAAAAGAAAAATCAAGAAAAACAACGTTGTACAGGCAAATCACAAGGTTTTGCAAATCCTGTCGCTTCGCCTCTGTAACACGTCTGGTGTGAATTGGCACCGTCTGGAGGATGGAACAAAACCTCACCAGAGCCGTAACGCGCCCCTGACTTGTGCAGTGTAAACAAGGGGTAAATGAGGTCTGTGAAGTTTAGCGGAGAATCACAAAACAGAAGGGATTTCACTTCTGACAGCAAAATGGAAACATTTCCTTGGCCGTTTTAACATTTACAGGTGGAGAATATACCTGTGCAATGTAAGTTATGTATATAGAAGCAAAAATATCATGGTTTCACTGTATTGCTGTTACAGCTCTGAAATGTGTTATTTTTAAATGACTGGGTAAAAAAAATATTTTTTTCCCGCTGGACACAATATATTTTGTTTTTGAGCAACATACAGAATATTAGAAACAGTAGAATTAGTTTTTTTTTCTTTGATTTGTTTCCTAAAAAGAAAAAATTAAAGACTGACATCTTTATTTAACCTAAATCTGATTAGATCTAAATTATTGCATTACAAAGCAGTTTGTGCAAGTCCAGAACAGAGTTTCAATAAGGCAAAAAACGGCCGGTTGCCGATCACGTGAAGGCCAGAGTATATTTTGGCGGTCCGCATTACGTTATTTTCGTCATCAAGAGGGCTTGCAGTCAGCCACGCAACCATGGTACTGCACATGTGAGCTCATCCGTCCGCGCTCATCTGCAGTTGAGTATACTTTTGAAAGCTGTGTGGAAAGGTTGTGCGCGAGACTGAAAGAAACAATGTGAAGTGTACCCGGGCCATCCTACACACACCTGACTGAGTGCTCGCTCGCACCAACAGGAGGAGGAGGGGTCAGTGTTACTCTCTACACTGCACTCAGTCTGAGGGATTCCTACTCTTTCAGTCTCTGAGGAGACATGGAAAACAGCGCATACCGCAGGAACAGTATAATGGAAAATATTAGAGGTTTTGAAACCATGACATTTTCAAATCGCAGTATACCTTGAAACCGGTAATCGGCCCATGCCTAGGCTACTATATCTTACAAGTTTTTTAAAGCCCTTCATATAAAGCTTGTCACATGTTTAGAACAAATTGCAATATGCACTTTCTCTGCTGCAGTTCAGTCTGTCCTCCGCTATATTTTTTTCAGATGCGCTCGTATCAAACTACTGTATATTGATATTAACGGTATTGCCTCATACTGTTTCGCTTATAAAAAAAAATATATTGTACAAACTTGATATACCCCCCAGCCCTAATTACACACACTTTTGACTTCTTCTCTAACCTTTATGGTCTCAGCTTCCTCTGCAATGCTGTTGAAAGCTTCCCTCTGCTGCCGGGAGAGCTGCTCAGCCTCCTCATATTCCCTCTTGTGTGTCAGCATCTGATTCCGTGCAGCTTCAAATTCCTCTCGACAAACACTTATTCGGCTGCTGAGCTCCTCCAGTTCCTCTTCCTGAACACAGAGCCATAATTAGACACAGAAACCCACTGAAACATTTCTCTTTATAATGAGTGAATCTGTTTGTTACCAAAGGTTTCAAGTCTTCTGACTGAGGCTCCTCAACATTTTGCCATTCTGTCAGCTCTGCTTGAAGCTTCCAACAGCATTCCTGTTAGTCAAAATAAACGAAAAAAACATATTAGAGCATGCTTGGTTAAAGTGCAATGATGTGGTCTGTGCACAGCAGGTATTTAATGACCTGGGCTTTCTTGCAGTCTTCATAGGCTCTGCGAAAAAAAAAAAAAAAAAAGGTTTTGATCTTTTAGATTACTAGAAAACTGTCCACATGAATATGAATTCTAAATCCAAGCCAACATCAAAATTAATGAGAAACATTCAAATAAAATAAAAATATAGGGGTACAAAAAAGGTAATGACAAGGTCTCAGTGCAGATGGGAGGCTTGACAATGCACAATTAAAGGGGTCATATGATGTGATTTCAATTTTTCTTTTCTCTTTGGAGTGTTACAAGCTCTTGGTGCATAAAGAAGATATGTAAAGTTGCAAAGACTAAAGTCTCAAATCCAAAGAGATATTCTTTATAAAAGTTAAGAGTCAACCACGCCTACATAAAACAGCTCATTCTAACATCGCCCCCACATGTCTACGTCACAATGTGGGAAGATTTGCATAACGCCGCCCTAATGTTCACGCAAAGAAAGAAGGCGTAACTTTTATTCTTGCTGTTGCTGCTGGCACCATGTTGTGGAGATGCTGTGTTTTGTTGTGAAAGCGAAGCTACATTGTTTGGCCTTTCAAAAGAGAACACATCTACAAATTAGTGGTTAAGTTGTATTTACAACACTGTTCCAGAACAGTTCAACCCAAATATTCAGATGTGTGCAGCGCATTTTGCAGAGGACCAAGTCATTTCAAGTAGTCTGTTGTTTTTCCATCTCATCCATTTATTTATGACTGTAAAACAAGGCATTGTTGCCACTAGGCCCCATGCTTTAGGTCAAAATATGTTGCATTTAGAAATTTTGGTCCCAAGTTAAGGATTTAGAAAAAAACTAAAGACCTAAATTGTGGTAACGTATGGACTGGTCGCAAAGAGCTTTATTGACAGGCAATCTGACCAATCAGAATGCGTATCTTACCATCTTGTCCGACAGCGATGGCTGGTCTCCATAGAAATCTATGTTAAAATGGCTAAATCTATCTACTGTATCTAGTTTTTTTTTTTGTGCAAATGTCGGCACAATTGAGGGCAAGTAAAACTGAATGAAGAGCAATAGACTCGGTGTGGAAATGATCTCTGCACTGCTGCAGACGCTCTGCCGGACCGCAACCATGTGCAGTGTGAACGCTTTAATCCATTAACATAAGCACGGAAAAAATATGCACTGCAAACAGAGTAATGTGAACCTGGTGTGCGTGCTGCGAGTGTGCATGAGTGTACGGTCTCCAGGAGAGCGAGCGAGTGCTGAATGGTTAAACACTGGCAAGAATTAAAAAGTAATGCATTTTATTAGGGGTTTCATAGACTAGTCGAGTAGTCAAGTGATCGACTACTTTAACCACTAGTTGGCGCTGTCGGAAACAATCGACTACTCGTGCGTGCATTAACCATAATGCATGCACAGTTTGCCTACAACACAAATTGTAGGATTACAATATTGCATGTAGATGTTACTTTCTATCACTTTCTCTATGTTACATGTAAAATTAAAATATGTAATTTAATAATTAGGGGTGTGCCCGAAGCCGAATACCTTACTCGGAATGGCACGGATAATGGCTTCAAAAATGAATAACAGATAAGGAATAATTCTGCCTGAATATGGCAGGCACACTCTGGTGTTTGCTAGATAACAGTTGAGCCCGGGGATCAGCGCAATATTATACACAGAACTCTAAAGTCACGAGTGTGAAGTGAATGAATGTAAACTTTATGAGTGAAAAGAGTCAAAGAATCAAACACCGCATTGATGTTGCCTCTCAATTCATCTCTCAGAATTCAGAGCTTGGCAAGAGTAATATCACCTATAATACTACATCATACACGGTCTATTATTTGTATATATATTTAAAAAGGAATGATTTAAACCATCGGCTACGAAATGATACATGAATGAATGGAATAAACAGCGCGCTCACCAATCAAACAGCCGCGTTGCGTGCCTCAGTCTCTCAAAAACCAAACCAGTTCTCTCTCTTAAAAGTAGGCTAATAATCAACTTAGATGCAGATACATTTTCTATGTTTGCTTCTTTATCTTTTGCTGGTTTGCGTGGCACACGCACATTTGTTTAGTAAGTTCAAAAAGACTCACTTAGAGAATTCTGCGTAATGAAAATGTGCGCCATGAATTCATTCAGTCATGTTCAAATGATCACTAAACATTTGTCATGACATCTCTGCTTATATGATTAATTTATTTTTAGAAATGAATAATTATTTTACTTTAACGCAGCATATTTGTTCAGTGATAACTACGGGAAAAAAGATAGTCATAACGGTCTTATCTAACTGTACGACACCTGGTTTTATCCGAAAACAGATAATAATAATTTTGTGACTGTTACAGATACAAATACTGGTTACATGAAAATTAAAATATGTAATGTCATAATTATAAAGTTTTGACAGTTAACGTATGTTATGTAATTGTTGCATTAGGCTATTAATTAGTTAATTAATAAACGTTTATTGATAAAAAACTATTTAATGTCTATTCATTTACAGTAGCATGAACCACGAGTAGTCGAGTAACTCGAGTATTTTTTAAATAAGTAATCGACTAGCAGAAATCAGTAGTCGTGCAACCCCTTCAATTTATAAACTTTAGTGACGATATGACACTGCCTCGATTGTGCAAGTGACAATTCCTGTGTCAACTGTGCAGTGTACAGCTCGTTTATAGACAGACGCGATGTGTGGTGATTTGAAGCCATTTGAGTATTTTGAGAGAGAAAGAGAGAGAACGCTTGGTGATTCACTCACGCTGTTTGTGAAGTTACGTCGCACACAAGGTTTTCAAATTACCTTTTAAGTTATTTAATGAAGAAATATAGCATTATAATTATTTCACCCGCACCGGACAGAGACTGAGATGGTGCTGCTGCATGTCATGCCAAACCTCTCACTGCAGCGTCATCAGTTTGAGATCATTTTTTTTAGATCTGACTTTTTAGAGACCGCAGATCAATCATCCCAATGTGATTATAAGCTGATAGTGATCGGTAGCCGATCAACCGGAGCACCCCTAGCCTTTAATATAACTCCAATTGGATTATTCTGAAATAAGAAAGTCATATACACCAAGGATGGCTTGAGGGAGAGTAAAACACAGGCTAATTTTCATTTTTGGGTGATCTAATCCTTTAAAATACATAATGTATTATAAACAATAGAGCTAATGCACATTACACATTACAATAAAGGCCTGCAGAGGGCGCCAACTGCCTGATTGTTTTACACTTTACTGATCTAATCCTTGTTTAAAGGGGTCATGTGACGTTGCTAAAAAGAACATTATTTTGTGTATTTGGTGCAATGCAATGTGTTTATTCGGTTTAAGGTTAAAAAAAAACAAAAAAAAAAACATTGTTTTCCACATATTGTACATTATTGTTGCTCCTCTATGCCCTGCCTTTCTGAAATGCGTAGATTTTTACAAAGCTCATCGTTCTAAAATGCGAGGTGTACGCTGATTGGCCAGCTATCCAGTGTGTTGTGATTGGCTGAATACCTCAAGCGTATGACGGAAATGTTACGCCCCTTAACATACTGTGATGCAGTCTCCCAGCACGATGAGATTTGTTGCATCCAGTTGGGACATAATTACTGATTACAATGAGTTATACTGTCTTTTTACGCATTGCGTTGCATATCGTGCTGCGTAAACATAAAAAATGTCTGCATTTGTGATCAGAGAAACGACAAACAAGAAGCGCTACTCTACACTTCTCAAAACTCGCGTTTGAATCATCAGTGGCAAATTCTTTAAATATGAAAACGTACTTACAGACTGTGAGTCAGAAGGGCCAGACTATCCTTGCAAAGTTGGAATTGCCCCACTTTATAGAAAAAGACACCGCCATTGTAGGCTACTCTCCCAGTAAACAGTCCTCGTCCTCCATAAAAAATGCGCTGCACACATCTGAATATTTGGGTTGAAGTGTTGTACAGAGTTGTAAATACAACTTACCCTTTAACAGTCACACTAAGAAATATGTTTGCAAAAAATTATTTATTGTTAAAATTGTGTTCCTGACACCACAATGAGCAACTTTTCAGGGTTTTTTTTCTTTCTTTTTTTCAGATGACCCATTCACTAAGCAGATACACCAGCCGGTTGACTTGCCCAATTAGGGTAACTCGGTATGAACTAAAAAGTATGATGCATCAATGGAATTTTTCATTTGTGCAACTAAAGTTTTTTTTTTCTTTTGTATAAAAACATTAAAGACAGTAGAATATGATAACAATACACATGATTTTACACACACACACACACACACACACACACACACACACACACACACACACACACACACACACACACACACACACACATATAAATAACTGTTCTTATTATAACAGAAATCCACTGTACAAAATTTTAAAATTATATGTAATAGAAATCTAATAATTTAAAGTAAATAAACAAATACATCAAAACAAAATAATAATACAAACAATAAACAAAATACACTCAACAAAATTATAAACGCAACACTTTTGTTTTTGCCCTCCTTTTTCATGAGCTGAACTCAACAATCTAAGACTTTTTCTATGTACACAAAAGGCCTATTTCTCTCAAATATTGTTCACAAATCTGTCTAAATCTGTGTTAGTGAGCATTTCTCCTTTGCCGAGATAATCCATCAACCTAACAGGTGTGGCATATCAAGATGCTGATTAGACAACATGATTATTGCACAGGTGTGCCTTAGGCTGGCCACAATAAAAGGCTACTCTAAAATGTGCAGTTTTATCACACAGCACAATGCCACAGATGTCACAAGTTTTGAGGGAGTGTGCAATTGGCATGCTGACTGCAGGAATATCCACCAGAGCTGTTGCCCGTGAATTGAATATTCATTTCTTTACCATAAGCCGTCTCCAAAGGCGTTTCAGAGAATTTGGCAGTACATCCAACCGGCCTCACAACCGCAGACCATGTGTAACCACACCAGCCCAGGACCTCCACATCCAGGATCTTCACCTCCAAGATCATCTGAGACCAGCCACCTGGACAGCTGCTGCAACAATCGGTTTGCATAACCAAAGAATTTCTGCACAAACTGTCTCAGGGAAGCTTATCTGCATGCTTGTAGTCCTCATCGGGGGCTCTACCTGACTGCAGTTTGTTGTTGTAACCGACTTGAGTGGGCAAATGTTCACATTCGATGGCGTCTGGCACTTTGGAGAGGTGGTTTCTTCACGGATGAATCCCGGTTTTCACTGTACAGGGCAGATGGCAGACAGTGTGTATGGCGTCATGTGGGTGAGCGGTGTGCTGATGTCAATGTTGTGGATCGAGTGGCCCATGGTGGCGGTGGGGTTATGGTATGGGCAGGCGTATGTTATTGACAACGAACACAGGTGCATTTTATTGATGGCATTTTGAATGCACAGAGATACCGTGATGAGATCCTGAGGCCCATGGTTGTGCCATTCATTCACGACCATCACCTCATGTTGCAGCATGATAATGCACGACCCCATGTTGCAAGGATCTGTACACAATTCCTGGAAGCTGAAAACATCCCAGTTCTTGCATGGCCAGCATTCTCACCGGACTATCACCCACTGAGCATGTTTGGGATGCTCTGGATTGGCGTATACGACAGCGTGTTCCAGTTGCTCCCAATATCCAACAGCTTCACACAGCCATTGAAGAGGAGTGGACCAACATTCCACAGGCCACAATCAACAACCCGATCAACTCTATGCGAAGGAGATGTGTTGCACTGCATGAGGCAAATGGTGGTCACACCAGATACTGACTGGTTTTCGGACCCCCCTGACCCCCCAATACAGTAAAACTGCACATTTTAGAGTGGCATTTTATTGTGGCCAGCCTAAGGCACACCTGTGCAATAATCATGCTGTCTAATCAGCATCTTGATATGCCACACCTGTGAGGTTGATGGATTATCTCGGCAAAGGAGAAGTGTTCACTAACACAGATTTAGACAGAATTGTGAACAATATTTGAGAGAAATAGGCCTTTTGTGTACATAGAAAAAGTCTTAGATCTTTAAGTTCAGCTCGTAAATAATGGCGGCAAAAACAAAAGTGTTGCGTTTATAATTTTGTTCAGTGTAATAATTAAATTACATTACAAATAATGCAAATAATCAATAATGGATCTACGTAGTGACAACCTGTATAAAATGTAAGGTAAAAGGCAAATATTCAATGTAATATAATATAAATATAATAGAACAAATTATTGATATGATATTCTGTGATATGCAACAAAACACTGTTTTTTGTTCAGACAAGGAACAACTTCATCTATGATCTTGTGCAGTGCTATTCCGAGTTATGATCGCGTTGCTGAGTGTAGCTAGGATTCAGTTCATTTTACCCTAACTGGGCAACTCAACCGAGGGGTCGAGCACATTTTCTAAGGTAAAAACAGATATACATTTTATCACCATGTTTCTGCCATTTAACTAAATTTACTGTTAGGAGGTCTAGAACATGAAATCCGATTAAATAGTTTTTTAATTTTTGACGTTACTTGCAGCTAGTGTTTGAAGAGAGGCATCACGTCAATACATTCCTGGTTTTGTCTCGGCTTTTCAGCAACAATATATTTTTGCTGCAGTGTCACCCAGTGGATATAATTGCCATTACACACTCTATTTAATGAGAGGTTTAAGGAGAAACGGCCAAAAACAGGGTTTGGCGAGTTTTAATTACAGTAATTTGATCACAAAAAAAGGTCAACCGCGTGGTTACAATGCACTTTAAAGGGTTAACAACTGATTTCTAGTTGTGTCCTCTTTTGGAAGACCAAACAAAGTAGTTTCACTTTCACAATGAAACACACAGCATCTCCACAACATGGTGGCAGCGGCAACAGTGAAAATCAAAGTTATGCCTTCTTTCTTTGCGTGAACATTTGGGCGGTGCTATACAAATCTAAATTATTAAATGTAAATGATAACAGTTAGTGTGGGGTAGCATTAAATGTGCTGTATGTAAGATTTGACTCTACTAAAGCATAAAAGTACCATAATATGTTTGCAGATATTTAAGAAACATGCTAAGTTAACATACTTGTTTATTTGAAAAATAATGCTACAGTCAGTTATTCTCCATTGAAAATGTACGTTCCGGGCCGGAATGTCAATCTTTGTTTTGGTTTGTGAAACCCGCCCACTGCCAGTTTACCCAATTGTATTTCGGCACCCCGGGTTGCCAGTTGGCGGAAAACACAGCATATTTCATTTCATTCATCATCAAGTGCGCTCTTTCCTGTTGGTGTCGTCAATCAGGCAACCTGCCTGTGCCTGAAGTCTAAGGATGAGGGACCGGGTGAAAAAACCCTCTCCAACATTTTGAATTTGGACTGCAATACCTAGTTCAACCACTTGGTGTTAATCCTACATACAGCACCTTTAACTGAATGGAGCCACTCTGACAAGCACGCATGTTACCTACACGGATGTAAATAATTAAAGAGCATATACAGTATAAAACCTGCATCGCATACATTTATTTAATTGAATGACAGCGTTTGTGAATTCACAATAACAGTATGCTTAATTATGATTTTTAAATGGGTTAATATATCACGCAGCCTTGGAAAACAGTCTAATAATGCATTTCATAGATTCTCGTCAGTGGAATGCGCCACTTCCGTTATACTGCCAGTTTGTCGAAGCGGGCAAAATAAAATCGGGAATTTTTTAAAAATTTAATACGCAAATAGAATTGACGAATCACGATAGCCCTAATCATAGTGGGATCCCTGTGTATAGAAAAAACCTTTACCAACAACTCTACTAACCTCACTTGACCCAGTCTGTCTTCAGCTAGTAGTTGTTCCAGCTCAGCCTGAATGTGATTCAAGTTCTCCACATGAGCATGAGTGTCAGCTGAGTTCGTCTGACTTATGCTGGACAGAGAGGAGGGGTTGGGTCATAATGAAACAGCTGGAAATGATACAAGGATAATGTTACGTAACGTTGTTTAGTTTCTGTAGACTTTTGGAGTACCTGTGTTCGAGTTCTCGGATCCGCTTGTTAAGCTGATCTTTATCCTTTTCAAGGTCTCTCAAGTTAGTCTTTTTACGATGAAGAGCAGCCTAAACCAAGAAAAATGAAAAACAAAAAGCACTGAGAATTGAGAATATAAAGGGCCAGTTTTACCGGCCAAATTAGCAGGAGAGTGCAATTCCAAAACAGCGTGATGGTAGGGGAAATTTCTGCGGGTGATTTACTAACAACGTGCAAATTAATCAAGCGCAGGGCCCGGTGGGAAGGCACCAGTTGCACCCCCCTAAGGACAGTCCTGGTTCCAAGTTGTCTTTTATTTCCTGAAGCAAATTAGAAATAACATGTCTTGGCGAACAATATGTTTGGATAATGTGTTCTTCTGGCATTCAAAATTAAATTAATACTTGTGGAAAAAATCCTCTCCCTTCTATCACGCGCTCTCTGTTCTCTGCGGTGCCTCCTCTAGCAGCAATAATTGCAGCCATTTCAAGTGCAAAATAGTTTAAGACATGCTTTTTTTGGGCGTTAAACAAATGGCAGTAATTTGATGAGCACAAACATTAGTAAAACATGTTGCATATAAATAAATGTGTCCATGCCTTTTCAGCACTAATTCATCACTGCGTGTCTTTAGTAAAACCTGACAGTAAAATTTTAACAGCAAAAGACGGTTTGCGCTGGCACAAGCTGTTAGTAAAACTGTTGCCCAAAGTTTCCAATTTCCCTGCTTATGGCCTTTCCACACTGAGCAAGAAAAAGCAAAACAAATATTGGACGCAATGACACACTGGAACAAAACAACAGATTCCTACGGATGCTTGCACACAAACAGCTGTTGCACAAAAAGGCAAGAGTGGTGGCGCTGTTTCGAAAACCAGTGTGAACAAACACAGAAGAAGAGTATCCTGAGAGAGGAGAGTGGATGCCGAGTTCTTGTTATCTTTGGTATCTGAAAACAAATTTATTCTCACATGTTCTTAATATAGTTAATATTAATTCTCCACTGAATTATGTGATCTGGAGTGTCCGTTTTCATCCACGTGTGCGAGTGTTGAGTCAGTGCACTTTTACTCTTTAGATCTTCCGTATTAAAAAAATCAAGTGAAACATTTTTCTACATGTGAAATATCAAAGCATATAGACATATGATTATGGCAATATATTTTTTGTATGTGTGTTGTATACAGCAAATGGTATTTTTTATAACAATAAAGGATGTTTATGACGATAAGCAGTGTGGCGTTATTAAACATTAAACAAGCCTACAAAGAGTGCATGGCTGTCTATTATAGAATCAAAATCAACCACAGTTATTACAAGCACTAGATGATGATTTAAAGTGGGTTTTAAGCATATACACTAATAATGACATACATTTTCAAATGTGGCTTCATGCTAATTGTACTTCTATTTATATTTTAATATGTATTATTGTAAGCATTATAGATAGTTTGTGTTTCTGGCGTAAAATCAAACTTTATTTAGCTATATTAATTTAATGCTGTATATTGAGCAGTGGACGATGTTAAATCCATATATGAGATACATATCTGAAGGAAAAGACATTGTTGGTCGGCACTCCCTAGCATGCAGGTGTGAATTAGCAGAAGGCGATCAATCATTTTGCGCTTGATGTGAAAGCAACGTTCGTTTGCGATTCGCCTCACTTTTTTGCATCACGCTCAGTGTGAAACGACCTTTATGGTGTTGTGATTGCGCACCTCAGCGGCTTTGAGATCTCGGTTGCGTGCCTGTGCTCGGCTCTTCAGTTCAGCGCACTGTGGCTGCAGCTGCTGCATCCGCTGCGTCACACCCTCCAGCTGATCCTGCAACTGTCCCAATATCCTGTTGGCCTCCTGAACTTTCCCCTACAAACAAGCAAAACCCCAAATAGACACACGGCAGATTACTGTGAATCAAACATGATTAGATTTTCACTAAGTATTTTCTTCAATAAAATATCTAGGGCTGCTGGCTGTGCATATCCCAACAGAGCTCTGTAATAACCGCAAAAAGCTTTGAGGGTTGCTGAAAGATGGCAGTAAGGAAGCTAGAATATCAATGGAGTTAAAGTCATGATCTACTGTGACCAAAGCAAATTTTTGTTTTCAGTGCCCTAGCAAATGGCCTATCTATGCCATATGGAATAAATAAATAAATCCTAATAATCGTCACACTTTCCATGAACCCATTAATGTCCATAAGCTGCATAACTGTAGCTGTTTTTCTTCATTGGATTTCTCATTGTTATCAAAACGATTGTTATCAATCATGGTGTGCCAAACCTGATTGTGTATTCTAGTGCAGTAAAAAAGCTAAAAAACCCAAATCATGCCATTGCAATTATAAATTGGTCATGTGTTGACAAATAATCTTATTGTAAAAATTAGATGAAAACAAAGCAAAATTGTCCGTTTCAATCCAATTGGCTGTTTTTAAGCAACTCTTGAGCATGTCTGATAAAGAAATTGATTGGTTAGCAGCATCTAATCTTTAAAAGTTATTCAACTTTTGTTTTAAGCACTTTGTAGTAGGTTATTTGAAAATCATTTTTAAAATTTTTTTTGTTTTGTTTTGTTTTCAATACAAGAGTTTGACTGTTGTCCAATTACTTGAATTTTTTTCATCCCAGTCTACATCAAGAACAAACTCCCACATCTGCTAGGAGGAGAAACCTCAGCAAGCGCAAACATGGCTGCCAGGTGTTGTGCAACAGTCCATCAACGGCATAATAACATCAATACTCATTGCCTATTTTTTTGCCTTCCCTTCTCATTGTTACTTAATCTAACTTTTTTGTGTACATAGCAGCGCTGCATCTGGTGGGTTCAACTTGATAAGCTATGAAAAACATTAAAATGCAACGACACTTTCATCGACATCATGTCCCGTGTGCCACTGATAAGGCTAATAATGGGGATTTTTATTTTAAAATCGAAGAATATTCGAAATTCGATTTTTTACAGCCCTACTGTGGAATAATGTATTTCTGCTAAACCTGCCCCTAAGCTGTGGAGAAAAAAAAATATTTTTAAACATCAGTCTCATTCTAACCAAAAACGCCTACTAAGGCAGGAAAAGCTGAAATCTGGCTCAAACTATCCTGTAGTCAAATGCGTGTTTTCATGAACACAAGAGGAAACTGGACCACAGAAACTCCAGATAATATTCAGTCACCTCCCACTCTTCCACCTTCTGGTCATATTTGACAGTTGACTTCTCTTCAGCTGTGATTCGTTCTCTCATTGGCTTCACCTCCTGCTCCACCTCCGCCACCTGATGTACATGGACATACATTTCAATATTAGGTCACAATCTTTGGTTGTGAGATATTTGAAGCATGTGATCTTCTAGAGATGGGAACTATAAATAATTTATGATTCAGGTTCAATCAGTGAATGAGTTGATTAAAACAGATGAATTCTGAGTCATTCTGACTGAATCTTTAAAAAAATCCATTTGTTTGTCAATCAGGCTGTGCATTTCGTGCAACTCAACAGAAAGGTGCCCTTAAAAGTATAAAAACCACAGTCTACCTTTACAAAGATTATATGATAATAATATGAAAGTTATAAAATCTGATTAGGAAATTGTGTTCATTTTGATTTGAGCCATGCAGTCACAGCTCATGTTACGGTGGCAGTGATTCCTAACCAGAGCCCAGGCCATCTGATTCTTCAGCTCATCCAACTTCTTCTGCATTTCATCAAGTGAAGCCAGACTTTTATAGCGCTCTTCTTTCTCATGGTACTTTCTCTTTAGCTCTTGTAGAGTCTGTGAGAGAAGAAATGGTGTGCCAGAAATCAGAGAGTGAAAGAAAACTAAACTGCCTTCTTAAAGAGCTTCTAGTCTATCAATCCAATCAGATACTGATGCTCCAGCCAATACATAATTTCGGTTCAGTTACATAAACCACTATGTAAATGTGATTATTTCAGCACTCACCTCCCTGTGCTTCTCCACTGTATTCTGGGTCATGGTCTTGGTCTTCATGATGCAGGTCAAATCTTCTTTCATCTGATCAAGTCGAGTGGCTTTCAAGAAAAACTAAAGCAAAAAGAGCGAAGCAAATTTCAAGTGTGTATTTGTTATGAGAGAGACAAATGCACAAACACACACAAAGTCTCACTTCATATTTGTCGCCCTTTCCATTGGAGTGGAGGATGTCTTTACTCATTTCCTGAGTTAGGACAGAGACTGGATTGTCCACCTGAGTATGAAAAAAATAAATAGATAAATCAAAACAGATCATTTAAATATTTTTGTTAGCAAACATTTAGAGAATTGAGAGGATCTTTAGCCATACCTGGATGTTAAAGTGATCCAAAATGGAGATCAGTTCTTCCTTTTTTGATGACACCAAGTGACCTGGGAGACAGGCAAATCAAATTGTCAGATTTTTGTGCTAACTCATCTCTCATGTGGTAGAAGCAAACCAAATTAGGCAGATGTCACCATGGACAGGTTGTGTGACTTGCCCTCATCCTCAAACCCCATGAACAAATCTATGCACCAATTAAAGGTTTACGAAAGAGTATAAACATGGTTTGTACCAACCACAGTGTGTTTTCTGCAGTGAAAAACACATTATTTTTCACATATTTTACATTATTATAACACCTCTCTCCCCAGTCTGGCATGAACGGCTCGAATAGTTCCTCTTTCAAATGAAGGCCTGTCTTCTGAAATATGAGATGTGCTGTGATTGGTTAGCTGGGCCAGTGTGTGTTGTGATTGGCAGCACTCGGCGCCTGGTCGGGAAATGTCATGCCCCTTACCATAGCCACCTGTGAGCTTCAGTGTAAATATTGCGTCAAAATGAAACCAATTTGAGAAGCAATTTAAACCCGGATGATTGTAACCACTAACAAATTCATCTGCTTGGGATAGCTAGCATGTCTCAGACATAGTGATATAACACTTGTTGCCTTCTCTAGTGCAGCTCAACCAGGTCTCCTCCCATTCGTCGATATCTGTGATAACACAAATCTCGTAAAATATGCGTTGTAGTCCAAACGAGTCGTTCGTTGTAGTTTTTGAAAAATGATTTCTGTTAAATAAAATATCTCCTTTTGAAATGGACTTTGAGCTTTGTAACTTTGCAGATCTTTTATGCTCAAACAGCAACATTACAGACTAACTAAAGTTGAAAAAGTGAAAAAGCATAAAAGGATCCCTTTAAGTAAAAGCAGCGGAGCACCACAGATGCCACATATGCTGTGCATATGAGCACATCTGACTCAACTGGCTGTCGATTACACATCAGGAAAGAATTAAATGCTGGCTTTAATTGCAAGCGCTTCAGAAAATCTTCACGTGCCTTCTGTCACGAGAGCACAGACACGGATATTATTTTGGAACGTGTCAAAGTAACATTTTTAGGAGCTAAAAAAGTATGGCGCTGAAAAGTTCAGTTTAAACTAAACAAAAGAATAACCATTTCAACTGAAATTGTTATATGAATCAGTATTAAATGTAAATATAAACTGCCATGTCAAGATTTAATTGCTATAAATTAATTTGTACAAAATTAGCACACAAAAAAATATGCTTGTCTTGCGAGAATCAAGTTTTGTTTACAGCAAGGGAAAACCAGTCTCCTCTGGACTTTTATCGAAATAGTCCAACATTTTTTCTTGACAAATCTTTGTTTGGTACTTCTACGTTTTGCTCTCTCCTCTGGGCTTCTGCATTCGTCACTTCTCAACGGAGTTTATGCTACGGCTACATCATCCGCTGGAACTCCACTCTCTCGTGAATGCGCTTACACCAGTTAGCAGAAGCTAGAGATTACAGTTCATAAAGTTTTAAAGGGGTCATTGGATGCAAAAATCATTTTTACATGTTGTTTGAACTGAAATGTGTCTTGGCAGTGTGTGTACACAACCACCCAATAATGATAAAAAAAGTTTTTTTTAAATCCCCATAAATATTAACCCCTTTGTCAGATCAAGCTGTTCACAGATTCTTGGCTGTGTGATGTCACACAGACCCAGGCCGCTCTCATGATTGCTGGTTGATACTGGGGTTTTACCTTAGACCCGCCCTGAGTGAGATGTAAACAGTCTGCCATTGTTTCGACGCCAGATCAGGTGTAGACAAGAATGTCTCCTAAGCAATTGAGGTGTTTTGTTGTTGGATGTAGTAATGATCATCTGAAGATGGCCTCTGAAGAGGCTCTGATGAATGAAGAGGCGCTTCACTCTTCATTCACTTGGCTGCTTTAACGCAAGCACAGTGGAGAAAATGACAGAGACAGATATTGTATCTAATCTCCATCCCCATCAAAAAAAAAAAAAAGTTAAAATCTGCAGTCTGGGAATACTTCGGATATTGAAAAAAAATGTCCTTGAGAACAGATCTAATTTGCAAGCAAATCAAAGGTGAGATGGTTCTGTATTTGTAAGTATACCTGCTTTACTTCTTAGATTATATGTCTCCATTCCCTCGCTGGAGATACAGTGATCTACGATGATGGACTGGCCAAACACTTCTGGCTTATACGCATCTCGACCCCTGTTCCTCAGAGTGATGGACACATCTGCAAAACTAAACATTCCAGAAACAAAAACAGTGTGAGAGACTATAAATAGACTGTGATTACACTCAGAAATCTGGATAGGTGTGTCGTACCGCTCTCCTTCCTTCACAAATCCTTTGATAAAGGAGCCTCTGTTCGTGGTGTGAGCTTTAACACCCAGGGCTACAACCAGAGCTGTCAGCACGGCACTTTTTCCACCTAACACACAAACATACATGAAATAACTATAAATAAAACCATAAAAACTTTGTCAGCATTGATAACAAGCAGTAACAACTGTCACAAAACTGTGTCCCTTGAAATGTTTTCTTCTTATTGTAGTCTTTAAAAAGTTTATTTATTTATTTTATTGTCATTATCAACCAAATATAATTGGTTGAGCAAATGATAAGGGCTCATTACTCAGTGTTATACTAGGCCTATACTTGGTGTTTGTTTTTCAAGGCTTTTTCTCCATGCGATGGTGTGCTTGATGAATTCAGTTTGCGAATAGAAACACATGGACCGCAAAATACAAGACTCAAGTAGTCAGACATTCGATAGTCATAAATATCAGGTTATAAATACTGACGTTATCACAGGGAAAATGTGTAACGGATGCCTCACAGATGCAAACGGGGTAAATAATGTTTTGTGTTTCGATTAAAATAAAGTTAACACTGGCCAGCTGCATATCATATCAGAGCTGTTGAAACCAGAGATTCACACTAAATAAAACCAAATTATTGTTTGCATTATTTAAAATATTAATAAAAATTGCATTATTGTTCACTCTAACTGTATTGAGATTTTCCCGAAGGAAATTAACAAATATCCTGCTAATTTTTCAGACTTTTAAGCATAAAGCCTAGTCTACTGCCACATAAAACTCTGTGCGATCGCCTAAATATGAGCTAGGCCTACTGATAATGAAAACTGCTCAAACACAGTTTTATCCAGGCCCGGTTCCAGAATTAAATACTGAGGGTGCTTTGGAAATGAGTGAGTGTGCTCTAGCCTCAATGCACATAAATGTTCGTGTATATTTTTGTCCCATCCATTGCTCTTTCAAGCGTGAATCCCACTGTGGATGTCATTACCGAATCTTTTTGAAGCGTGTATGTGGCCGAAAAACAAAAAACATATATTCAAATCTAAATGGATAATATAGCCTTGAAAGCACATAAAGAGCACTCCTTTTATAATCACTAAAAAGCTGTTCCTTGTCTTAGTTCATTGCGATCTCAGGAAGTTTTTTTGTAATGAGGATTCTTGGAAAACTAAGCACTGGATTCTAGCATTTGAGCGGTGAGTGGATTCCAACTTAAACAGCAAATTGCGTTCAAGAGATCAACAGATATGTCTGCGATTGGCTACAATGCTCAGTACTGCAGAAAACACGATGCAAATAAACATTTTGATGCTTTCCAGAGAGCAAACACAAATATTAACTGGATAGTTTGCCAGATCGGTTTCGCCAATATGATAGTGAATAGGATTTCCCATAGGTACTCGAGCCCCCGAGCACCCACAGGATCAGCACCTATGGTTGGTATATAATATAGCATGTGGTGTATGCCAAGCCTCATCTTATTCACTTTTGTTAATAAACGTTATGTAAGCTAGTTTGTCATTATAGCCTACTTTTTTATTGTTTTTGTGGTTTTAATTAAGAATAATTAATGAATCAATCGTTTGTTTTATTCTTAAAAAGTAAAAGGTGCATACATATAAGTAAAACAGACAATTATATATTTTTTGTAAAGCGTGACACCAAGATTTCGAATACGCAAAAATTCAAACCACAAATAATACTGATGAAAAAGAACGGGTTGAATGTTTAACACTTTCGTTACCATATGACTATAAACTATGATAAAAGAGCAAAAGAGCGACCAGTGGGCAGGATGAGTCTAGAGCCTTGGTAATGCTAAATTTCTCCAAATCTGTTAGGGGTGTGTGATATATATCATCTGCTATAATATCGTAATTGTTGTTTTAACAATGTGCCATTTCACATTATCGAGTATTTTGAAAAAAATACCATTTAAAACACCCCTACAGAGTGTACGCTTACATTATGAAGTCTAGTGCAAGTGCGCATTTAGAGTGTGTTCTTTCACTGCATCATTCACAATAAAATTTTTATTGTGTGTTTGACTGTTAAAACAAAAAAATATTTGTTGTGTGTCTCAATAAATTGGGTTAAAGGGTTAGTTCAGCCAAAAATGAAAATTAGCTTGTGTTTTACTCACCGTCAAGTCATCCTAGGTGTTTATGACTTTCTTCTTTCATACGAATGCAATCTGAGTTATATTAAAAAACTGTCTTGGCTATTCCAAGATCTATCTATGCGCTCTAAGCGGGTGTGACAGTTGAACTGTCCAAAAGTTGTCAAATAAAGTGCGAGCATTCATAAGAATCCGGGGGGTGAATAAAGGTCTTCTGTAGTTAATCCATGCGTTTTTGTAAGAAAAATATCCATATTTCAAATGTAATTAATACTTTTCTATCACTTCCGTTATCTGTCATTCACGGAATCCGTTCCAGCAGATGTTGTAGTATGTCGGTGTTGCGTGATTAGTGACGAATGCAGAGATAGAACAAGACAAAATGCCGGTCACGAATTAGAAGTACAAACCGAGGATTTGGAAAGAAAAATGTCAGAGGATTTCGATATAAATCAAGAGGAGACTGGTTTTCCTTCGCTAAAGTAAGGAAACTTTGCTTCCTTTGCTTCTATAAATAAACTTGTGATACTAGCATATCTCAGAGGTACGCGGGCTATGCATATGTGCTGCGTCATCCGCCAGAACAGCATCCACGTATGATTTCATTTTCATCCGCATATTTTCATTTTTGAGTGAACTATCCCTTTAATTTAAAAATATAGTGGTTAAAAAAAAATCTATTGCTCTTTGTTTTACAAAAGGTTATAAAAAATTTAAATAATTATCGATACTGAAAGGATATGAAATATTATATTGTTGATAAATTTTTAAGCTATGTCGCCCAGCCCTAGTTGAACTGTTCCTTAAATTAGTTTATTTCAAACAATGAAATGCTGTCAGTTGATCAAGGTTCAAACTTAGGCCCAATCCACACGGAGGCGCGTTTAGCTGTATACCTAAAAATGTTGTATCGTATCGGCATTTTGTCCAGATGGATCCGGCGTTTTGGGAGTGTGAAACTGATATTTTTTTTAATTCGGGTCCCAGAGTGGATCAATCTGAAAACAACAGCCTTGCGTTTTCGTGTGCAATCATTTTCAAGTTTACTAGTTAAAAATCATAAAAAAAAAAAACGGGAATCGGTCAAACATTCTGGAAAATCAAGATTTAAATTTTTTGCAAAATTGCCCAGCCCTAATTTACACCGCACAGAAAAATCTATTTTCATGCAACTAAAAATTAAATATGGAGAAGGACTTACTTCCATTGTTTCCTACAACAAAGTTGACGTTTGGACCAAATGCAAAAGGACCAAGCATCGAGTGACACATGAAGTTCCTTAGAGAGATACTCTCTATGATGCCCACTTCACCTGTGACCTGAAAACACACATACATACAGTAGATCGTGTATGGGGACGTCTCAAGCAAAAGTCTATGTAGAATATGCAAAAGGTATTACACATAAAGTATTTTACAGCAAAAATTAGCAGCTGCACAAGTCTTACACTCTGTGATGTGCTCAAGCCCTCTCCTGAACTGAAGTAGCCCGTTTCATCCTCTTCAGAGGCCTCGGGTTGAGACAACTGGCTTCTCTTATCAGGCGCCTGCCCTGAATTACTGCTCTTTCTCTTCGACATCTCCTACAAACATTAAACCTTTATCTTTTGCAATATACACACATTTATATCCTTTATTGTCATTACACTGCCACGTCACTTAATAGGAGGTTAAACAACAAGTGGGAATTTGTACATTTGTATGTATTCCTTGTCTTGTTGCAAATAAAGTCTCTAGTTTTAGCTTAAAAAAAAATTAACACCAAATCTTATTAGATCAATCTAACCACTTAAAGTTGAAACAGATCTTTTATTTTGTATTAGATCTGAGTGTAACCTATGATCAGAAAAGTACAAATGCAGGGCAGAGACTAAGCTTGAGGCATCGGCTGTTGATTGGATTTTGAAACGTGGGCACTGCACCCAAATATGGATGCTGATGAATGCGAGTTCATGCGGACGGGTTTAGGCAGACTAAATGACTGGAGAATTCCTGCATGTATCACCAGAGAACGGTCCAGTTATGACATTTTGATTAAAAATAATAAATAAATAAATAATTAAATAAAAATAAACATATGCACAGACAAAAGATCTATAATAAATAAACCCATTTTCTTCAAGAAAGAAAATTAAAAAGGCAATTGCACTTTTTATCTCACAATTCACTTTGTTCCTTTCAATTCTGAGAAAAAAAAAGAGAATTGTGAGGTATAAACTCATTTTGACTTTTTTTTTTTTTTTTTTACTTGCAATTCCAAATGTATATCTCCAAACTATTTCTCACTTGCTGTTTCAGCCACAGAAGACAAAAGGGTAATTGTGACTTTTTACCTTGCAATTCAGAGTTTATATTCTGAGTTTATATTAGGGGTCGACCGATTATCGGCGTGGCCGATTATCGGTGCCGATATTAAGCATTTTTATTGTTATCGGCATCGGCCATTTTCAAAACCGATTTGGCGATAAAACCATTTTATTTTGAAATGCGCGATCTGTCCGTCATTGCAGTGATATGCTTTAACGGATCATCACATCAGTGCTGAGATAGTGAAACTAAAACCTACTTCTCTCACCATTCGGCCAACTTAACGTTATATTGTGAATAGATTATCAACACGAATGAATTCACTCACGTCTGCTGCGGGTTTTTTTGGTGTTGTTCACATAGCTTCACTGAACAGCGTCCGTTCCGTTGGGGCTCTTAGTCAAATAAATTGCGCATATTTGGAGAAATGTTGCTTTATTTTAACATGATTGCAAAATAATTTATCATACAGATTCAGAATTACCATTATGCAATTTTGAAGAGCTGAAAGGGCATCAAGCGCGAGCTCTGATGCCCTGACGCGACGCAAGCTCCCTATTCATGATTTAGTTATCTCCGCGGCCGCGCTCTCTCATTTGACTAATAACCAGGGTGCGATTTGCCGGGGGGGATGGGGGGATTTCCCCCCTTCTGGTCTATGCATCCCTGCCTCTGTTGAATAACTTTTATCCCCGGTGGGGATAAAAACATCATGCAAACCCGCTCTGACGTCCAGATCTGAATCAAATGATTCGCGATACGCGATCCGATTGAAGCGCATCGAAACAGTGAATCATTTTGTGAAGCAATGGTTTAACTGATTCAGCGTTTCAAAAAGCTCCGTTGTGTTCTTTGCTCGCTTTCTCGATGTAATTTGTTGTTTGAATAACTGTGGACATTAAATAATTACAATTAATAGGCCTAACGTAGGCTTACAATGTTTTTATTAAACTGAGATCACACTAAATACAATTTCCGTCGTATTAAAAACATTTCATAAAATTTTTTCAAAAGCATCCCCCCCTTTGTTTATTTCACAAATAGCACCCTGCTAATAACCCTATGCTAATAACGTAAATTGTCAATAATCTCACATTGCACGTTTCTGGATGACGCTGTCCTGTATACTTCCTAGTTTGTATCGCCGTGATAAACAGTCAAACAAGCATTTTACACATCAAAAATAAAAAAAAACACTATTACAATATGGGTTGTGTGTGATTTTAATGCAATTCTGGGTTGCAAATAAAATGCTAAATATAACACACACACACACACACACACACACACACACACACACACACACACATATATATATATATATATATATATATATAGAGAGAGAGAGAGAGAGAGAGAGATTACATTTATTTTCCATTATTTGTTCATTTGTTGCTGTTTAAATTTGCTTTAAGTTTTACTTTGTTTATAGGATGGTGCTGATGGATGCAAGTTTTACTTAGTTTACAGAATGCTGCTGATGGATGCTCCCAGCACTTTTTATGTTTGTTGTTATTATTAATATTAATGTTGTTACTATGAACAGTCCTCAGAATTAAAGATGTGTTAAAATAATTTAAAGAGAGTCTTTGTCAGAGGCCTTTTTTATTCTTAATTTTGACATTAATTTTCATTTTTACACAAGACACATATCGGTTCAAAATATCGGTTATCGGTCTCCTTGATCTGTAATAATCGGTATCGGCATCGGCCCTGAAAAATGCATATCGGTCGATCCCTACACCCTAACAAAGCTGAAACGTGGTACTTTATTCACTAAAATAAATTTAATCTTACAATATCCAAAAACTTGTTCACTCTGTCTTATTTAATAGATTAAATGCACTAGAATTTTATTGAATAGTTCATGGAGACACATTTTTAATCAAAATATTCATATTAACAGGGATGCACATAAGTGGTCTGCAGGTCCGGCATGCGCGACCAAAATAAAAAATGCGCTATATAAATAAGTTCTGACAGTGCATTTGCGTACTGACATGGCTTTTCATACACAATTACCATTTTAGATCGACAAACTGTACTATATAAGATTTCTTTTCAAACTGAAAGCTTGAATCTAGGCTATCCCATGCCATTTTCAAAGCACAAAGCACAATGCAAAACAGTGACATTCATTCACTGACGCTCTTTAATCAGCAGCAACACTAAATTTGGAAGCGTGTATACATACTTGCCGGCAACCCGACAAAATAAAAGCCTACTGATTTTAAGTTTGAAAATGATGAAAAGGCTTTTATTTATTTATTTGTAGATGCTTTTATCCAAAGAGACTTACAATTGGGGAATACATAAAGCGATTCTTCTTAAAGAGGCAAACAAAGAAAGTAGTAGTAAATATTAGCATTTTATTTTTAAGTTTACTATAAAATAATTGTATTTGTATTTAATACTAGGCCTATCTTTTATTTTAAATAATATTATCACACATTATTATTTATTATTTTATTTTAAAAAACTAAATAAATAAAGTGCAATAATATTATAACTATTATTAATTAATTTTTTATAGTTATATTTAATGGGTCATGCTATATGCAGTGTGAGGACCAAACCAAATCTCCAGGTTCTTTTGAAAACCAGGCTGAAAAAATTATGTGCACCCCTGCATATTAATCAAGAATTATTTGACTTTTAATGCACCTTATTTTGAAATGTACAGAAATATGTGCTTTCATATGTCCTTTAGTTATGATTATTTCATTTATTCACTATACTATTTATTATTAATGTCTCATTTTAGTTTTAGTTTGGCTCAAGTTTTGTATTTATTCCAGTTTATATGAAAAGGTTCATGTAGCGTGGATTAAAATTCATATACAGAGTAAATCCTTTTCACTGAACACGTTAAAAATAAGTTTGAAAAAGTTGTGGGAAGCGTGGTGGTGGTGACGCTGAAGGCGAGCGACCGTAGTGCTGTAGTTTGTTTATAGCATAAGTTTAGCTTTTAAGTTCTGCTGCTTTTATTTAGGCTTCAAAATTCATTTAAGTTATATTATCTTGATGGACAAAACTATGGTTGAACACAGAGCTTATTTTTTGTGATAATCCAAAAGCCTATGGGAAAATTCTATAGGCTTTTTGTCAAGGGAAGCAGTGTCATGCTAACAGCTGATCCGCCTACAGAGTGACGTCATAGCTCCCTCACTCTACAGTTATGCAAGAGTCCCTCAATTGTCATCAACAGTGTTAAAAGATGGATTTCAGAATCATACAGTCAATGTTGGAAAGGGTTCAAATATGCAGAAGATGCTGGAAAACCAAAGAATGTGCAGGAGCTGGAGGATTTTCCTGAAGAACTGTTCAGGACCAACAAGGGACTCATGAACAACTATCACAAAATTAAGATTCAAGGGTATGTAAACTTTTGAATGGGGTCATTTTTATAAATTCAGTTATTGTTTTGTCTTGTGGAGTAATGTAAACATCTGTTATATGAAATAGCTTATTCAGGACAGTACTAAATAAAACAAATAACATGCAATTTTCATGATCCCTCTTATTTTGCACATTCTGCAAGGGGTATGTAAACTTATGAGCACAACTGTATCTTTTAGGAAAACAGACAAATCAACAGTGGTTCTGAGTATAACTCGGCAAATTTACAGATGAAATAGTGTAAGTAGAATCATTACATGTTTTTTTGCAGTTACTTGCATCATAAGGTAAGCCCACAAATGAAAAAAGAAGAAAAAGAGGAAATCTGAAAAGCATAAGACTGGCGTGTTTTGCCATTGTTCTGGTTTTGATTTGACATTGAGCTGTCCTTGTCTCACAGACTTGACAAAACTCACAAAAACCAAGACAAGAGCACTAAAGTTAAGGTGTTAAGGTGACATAACTGATGCAATCACAGCCGTTCACACAGAAAATCGTTATGCTCTTTCGCACGTCGTATAACGAAATATCAGATATTCAGTAACACAATT
The DNA here is from genome assembly GCF_018340385.1 of Cyprinus carpio. Taxonomy (NCBI): domain Eukaryota; kingdom Metazoa; phylum Chordata; class Actinopteri; order Cypriniformes; family Cyprinidae; genus Cyprinus; species Cyprinus carpio. The sequence continues at coordinate 6,458,182 of NC_056598.1, forward strand.
TAACATAAATAGTTAGTTTATTATAGGTTACTAACAGACAGTTTGAGCGCAAAATGAAACGTAACGTTAAATCAAATGAAATCAAAGCATGAAACCGAAACCACTTGAGACATCGCTATAGAGGCAACTTCGAAAACTTTAATACAGCGAATTTACTGTGAGATACTGAGCAGGTGCAATATTAACTGAGGTTTTATAAAAACTAATGTCACTTTGAAATTCGCTTTCTGCTGAAATGTTAACGGACAGGCGACAGGCTTTAAAAGCTGATACCATTAGTTCCTGAAAACCACTGCGGACATGTAAACCAGACAAGCGGAAGCTATATATTAGTGATTATGGTGTTTTTATGTCAAGTTTTATGTCAAAAATCGCATGTGTGAAACAGACGCAACATACCAGTATACCGTTACCCTCCTGCTCCTCGCGCGCTTTGCCTTTGACTGCTCAGAGCGCGATGGCGTCACACTTCCAGCTTGTCTCCACCAATCAGCTAACTCTCAGAAGGTGTTTGAAAAATGAATGTATTTTCAAAAACATCCTAATACATGAATTAAACCACAAATGAGTGTCATACAAGAGTAATCGAAATTCAAAAAAAGTGTGTGAATCATGCGAATAAACACATTTTTCAATTCAGCAAAGGAAGAGTGGAAAAATATAATTATAAAACGGTTAGTTCCAGTCCTTGATTCTGATTGGTTCGAAGCTGTTGTAAATTACACTACAAACACATACCTTTGTTTACTTCTGTGTGTTGCTTGGCAACCACTTTGTTGGAACCACAACTGTTTCTGAAGAACTACATTGTTGTTTGTTGGAAGAATAAAAGTACATTATTCTGCAAATTTGTGATATCTGGCTCCTTAAATTGCTTTCCAACTAAAGAACGAAAATGTATTTCCCTAATCTTATCAAACGTTTGAGTTATCATTCATATTAAAATGACTAAATTCCATTTATGAATTTACATTGCAAAATTACAACTGCATGATTAATGTTATGAGCTTAGTGTTTTAAATCATTTTTAATATAGCCTACAAACAGGGCTGGGGAGTAAAGGAATACATGTAACGGTGTTAAGTAATCAGGATACAAAAATCTAGTAACTGTAATCCGTTACAGTTACATCAAAAAACAAAGTATTCAGATTAGTAACATTTTGGAAAAATTGAGAATACTATCAGGATTACATTTGTTTAATTTAAAATTAAAGCTATAGTCTGTAACATTCTTTTGGTTAAAAATGATCCGAAATCAATTTTTGAGCAAGTACATAACCAGCCAGTGTTCAAAACTATCGCTTTACTTTAGCCCGATTCATAACGGTTAGCTTATAATAATGTTTTCTAGTATGAGAGGTACGGGTATGTTTTCGCGGGAAATTCGAGCATGGCGCTGCGTCATTACGTCACATCTGTAAACATAAAGAAGTTGTCCCGACTACTTGGCTATCGCATGTGAGGATCCTGCAGGTGGTGGATCGTTTATAGCCTTTTCTCACAGCAGCTAGAATAATTAACTGTATCGTTTTGATGGCGGATTGTAATCCAGAAAGGATTGTGTGTTTATGAAACATGTGAATGAAATTAAATTATATTTCAGTTTTAAATATGCTTCTGATTACAGATAGCCTGGGATAACAAAATATTAGCATTTTAAAGACAAGTTCGAAGGGAGCATAATTTGCTTTTTGGGTTAAAATTATTTCTTAATATGAAATTCGTATGGTATAACAATTAGAGATTAGACTGTACAGAAATTGAAATCTACATGCTAATACACACTATAATCACATAGTCATGTAATGCTTATGTTGTTAATATTAAAGAGGTCATATGATGCTTTTTTTTTTTAAAGATCATTATTTGGTGTAACAATATGTTGACGACTTAATATTCAAAAAATACATTATTTTTCAAATACTGTACATTTTTGTAGGTCCTCTATGCCCCACCTCTCTAAGCCCCTCCTTTCAGAAAACGCAGTCTGCTCTGATTGGCCAACTGACCGAGTGCATTGTGATTGGCCGAACACCGCAAGCACTTGTCTGAATTACCAGATTGTTGTAGCAAAGTCAGAATTACCTCCTCTCCAAGGTTCACAAAACGGTCGTCCATAAAATGAGTTGCAGCTTTGTTGTAAGTTTTCTTAAAGCTTCCTAAATGCATCTACTTTCGGAAGGCCAAATAAAGTGCTTTTGCTTTCGCCTAGAAACACACAGCATCTCCCTGACATGGCTGCTTCAACACTAACTGCGGTTACTAAAACCCAGCCTTCTTTTCTTTGCGTGAACATTTGGGCGCTATTACAAATATTTCCACATTGTGACGTAGACATGTGGGGGCTTGTTTGAATGAGCCGTTTTAGGAGGGCATGGCAGAGTCTTAACTGTGATAAAGAATATCTCTTTGGATTTGAAACTTTAGTCTTTGCAACTTAAAGGAACGTATCTATGCACAATCAGCTTGTAACACTCTAAAGAGTAAGGAAAGCTTGAAATCGCATCACATGACCCCTTTAACAATTTGAGAATAAAGTATATAAATAATAATAATTGCATGTTGTGATGTGATATGAGCTAACTGATTGTCACACTTAATCACCATGATTTATGGCAGACTTGTTACATACTTGTTCAGATGCCATTATCCGGTGAAAATTCTTATTTGGGTCATATATTCCAAGACGTAGGCTAGAATCTGTAATTGCGTAGTACAGTGAATATCCACACCGGTGCGGTGACTGACTGCCACACACACACATACTCCTCAAAACCTTAGATTCATCCGCTCTGGAGCCAAGCCGCTGCACAACCCATGCAGGGAAGATAATTCCGCAGACAGCTGCAATTGCAGATTTTCACACAGATGGCGACCTCAAATATACAGTAGTCCCAAGCCCGGCCCGTGTCCAACAGCTTATCAGAATTACCGGCCTGTCTTTTTATCCCCTTCTCCCTTATACTACTGTTTCAGCTATTAAAATACTTTAGTTTTGTAAGTAACGGCAAAGTGATTATATTTCCTTTCGTTTTTTTAAGTTAATTTAGAAAAACATTTGGAGCATTTTTTGTTTGTTACAAGTTTTTGTTTTTTAAAGTAACGACCAAGCGGCAGACAGTGAGCTGACCATAGCCTACAGTATGTTTGATCAATTTAGCCTTCTCAAATAAAACAAATTGCCTAAAATAAATCTATAGATAAAAAACAGTTCAAGCATATAACAATGTGTAAACTTTAAACCTAGATAAATGTGCGCTGTATCCAATAGTTTGTGTGGAGAGTGGAAGCTAAAGAATGCTTTGCAGGACATGGAGGCGCCAGTGTGATCACTTGCAGTTTTTTCAGTGGATACGCCATAATTTTTCCTCATAAAGGTAAGAGTAATAAATGATTTCGAATATAGAATAAAATAAAGAAAACTAATATGATGCGCTTTCTGCCGTCTCGTCTTGAACAGGAGTGCTTCACAAAAATGATCCGAAACTCTGCGAATAGATGCCTCACAGACATGATAAATATATCTATAGAAAGCTTTAAATTACTACTTAATGACATCAAACAAATCATTATTTATTATTAATTAATTATTTATTAATAATTTATTTTATATTTTAGACATCTAATTGATGGATGTCTAAAATAAAAAAAATAAGGAGAAGCCTAAAACAGGCCCGAGGCCCAGCCCGTGTCTGAACTATGACGTAAAAAATTGGCCCGATGCCCAGCCCTAGGGGCGTAATAAAGTCTGGAAATTTTATTTAGTTCATTTGTTTTCAAAGAGGATAAAGTGTAAGCTATACATGAAGACTCTTGCTTTAACAAAGGCTACTCAACCAACTTGAACATTTTCAGGTACGCGTCTGAGTAGCATGGAAATCATCATGTTAGCTAAAAACTAGTGTGTTAGTGATTTAAAATTCCATGGTGTGCATAGTTTTCTAACGGAAAATGAGCCTTAAAATGTAGAAATTAACATGAGTCCCCACACCCTGGTTCAGTCAATGAAATAAAGAAAGATGGCATTTCACCTGCATTCATGTAGGCTTATTTTAAAATAGACTATGTATATGGTGTAAATATTTTAATGTTGTGTATACACTTTATTTTTACTTGTACATGTTAAAGAAAAAAATAAAATAAAACTGTAATACTAAACTGTATAGCCACTAGATGTCTGCATAGCCTTTTATATAAATATACAGCCTGTAATATCTAGATGGTGAAACAAGACAATTTTTATTAGTTTCAAATAGTTTTAATTAGAGCCCGACCGATATATCGTTTTGCCGATATTATCGGCCGATATGAGCCTGTCACCGAATATGTCGGCGATATTATTTATTTTTTTACAGAACATATAATGCAGATAAAATGCTTGAAATGGTGTAATTAGTTTGTTCAGCAAAGCGCGCTCTGTTGTTTGCTACTGGCGACCTGGATGAAACGCTTTAAAGCTTAAATCTATGGAAAACCACTGAAACTTTGAAAGGCCATATCTCCATAACGGCACGGCGAATCCGCACCAAATTCGGGGAATTCCTTTAACTCTAGGTCTAGAGGCTCTCTTTCAAATGTGACCACCCCCATGTCGATAGCCCCCGGGGTTCGGGAGTTACGGCAGTTAAATTTGCGGTCAGGCGCTGACCGATCTAGTGATCCGTTAATGAATGTCCCAAACTGAAATAAACTTCATGGGAACAAAGTTGAATGGAATTGAATTGAATTAAAGCTGAATAAATTTCAACTTTACTGTTCAGTGCACTGATGTCAGACCCATTTTGGATAATAAAAATTGTTAAATTGTTAAATGCCCTGCCTCCATTACTCTGTCATGTCATTATAAGTGTTTGATCACCACATTTGGGTGATCATTGCAAAAAATGTGTTTATGTATGTGAACTTAATATCTATATATATATAATATATATATATATATATATATATATATATATATATATATATATATATTCTGGTTATGTATATAATGTATTCTATAAATAGTACCAGTCAAATGTTTGGACACACGAATGGGAAAGTGTCCAAACTTTTGACTGGTACTGTGCTATAATATACTCAAAGAATATGGCCTATATATCGATATCGCACTTTTTTACTCCCTAATATTGCTATTGGCACCAAAAAAAAAGGGCTCTATTTTTAATTTTAAAGTCATAGTTAAATAAAAGTACTTAGATATTGCTTTTTTGACTTATTTACATATGTAACTAGAAATAATCCAAAAGTAATCAGATTACATTACTTTTATATTGTGGTACTTGGATTAAGTAACTGTAACAGAATACATATTATGCCTGTCTTTATGAACGGATCACTGAATCATTGAATCAAATGATCAATTCAAAAACGCTGAATCCTTCAGTAACTGAACAACACTGTGTGCTGCTCGGATATTAGTGAATGATTATTACTTGTTTATAGAGTTAACAAAATCAATGTCAAATCTGCAATTGTGCTGATACTCGGGAATCAGCACTCTCTTGGTAGCCTCATGTTGCTTAACTAGGCTACATCACGTTTTAAATATAAAAACTCTGTCAATACATTATCCATTATTACCTATTGTCATTTACCACGAATGTAATAAAATCATTCAGTCGCTCTCGCTGAAATTGCTTAATTGCACTACACGATTTTTTTCTGACTTTATGTAATTTACATTCTCTGCTCTCAGTTTTTCTCTTATATGTTGTCCCAGTCCGCCGCTGTATAAACATACAGCGTTATGGCAATTTCGCACCGACTGGAGACGAATACCAAACTAGTTTTGCATGTGTATCACACCAATGTACATTTTTTGCAACAGCAAATGAAAAAGTTAATTATGAAGGCGCTATATACAAAATAAAGTGGTAATATTTTTCTTCCAAACCATCTAAAATATTTTAATGCCTGTAGAAATTACTTTAATGATTTTTAATGCTATTTAAGGACTTAATTTAATTACTTTTAATGCCCCGTGGAAGCCATGTTAAAGATTCATAACTTGCTGTAAATACAAAACAACAACAAAAAAAGTAATACAAAACAATACATTTTTGATGAATGATCAAACAAAATAGTGACAGATTATTTCTTGTTATACCAGAAACATTTTAATTTCTTAATTAGTTCAGTGATAAAGATAAAGCATTGGAAGACTGAAAATGAAATAAAAACAAATAACAGCAACACGCTATAACTGGTCTTTACATTCAACAGGTATAAATGCAAATAAAATTGCAATAACAAACATTTTTATAAAAACTAAAAAGTATTATTTTAGAAACATTTAAAGTGCGGTACCAAATAGAACCTGCAAATTTTGGTTTTAAATAAAATTATTTCTAAATGTACATTTAAATGATATTAGAAAAAAAGCCTGTAAACTTGTGTGCATAGAACTGTAAAGTGCAGCTGTAAGCTGTAAGTATTTTGACTAATTTGCCTAATACACACAAGATGACATTCAAAGGATAGTAGCATTATTCTGGGTTCCTCTGACCAAAAGGTATAGCAGACTGGCTGCGGTCAGGGTCACTCAGACGGAGGATGCGGATCAGGCGATTGTCTGGAAGAGAACTGGGATACAGAAAGAACAGAACATTACATTTTTACTAGGACTATCAATTTAAAACAGTTTAATAAATTATAAAAATAAGGCATTCATGAATTCTAATTAAACTGCATCTATACATTTCTGCATGAACACTAGAGAAGCTCTTTACCTCATGCTCTGTGGTGTGAGGAAAATAAACTGTCTGTAGCGCTGACTGGCAGCGATCTTTAGCATCATGTCCATAGAGATCCTCCGGTTGACCATATCCTGAGAGAACAAACACACAATAGTGACTGCATGCTCTTCTCCAGTCCAGTCACCTGATTCTCCTCGCCATGACAAATATCTTACTCTATTGGCAAACCATGTTATTAGCTACTTCACGATTCCATCAAGGAGTGACAGAAGTGTCAAAAAAAACTACAAACATTTTTTTCGTAATTGCATATTTATGTATGCATACTTTATGGTCACATGTAAAAATTCATTTGTCAACATTGTTTGACCATTTAAATGAACTACAAAAAGCTAAACTGTGGAAAAAATGGTTACCAGTTACAGCACCCCATTTACATTTAATTAGTAAATAATAATAAAATGCCTGAGAGACTGTTCAAAAATACTGTTACTGTTCAAAAGAATGGGATTGGTAAGATTTAAACTTTAAAAGTCTCTTATTCTCACCAAGGAAAAAATTAATTTGATCATAATTACAGTAAAACAGCAATACTGTAAAATATTACAATTTACAGTAAATGTTTTTTATGACTATATTTCAACATTTTATTTATTTCTGTGATTCAAAGTTAAATATTCAGCATCATTACTTCAGTCATCAGTGTCACATGATCCTTCTGAAAATTATTCTGATATGCTGATTTGCTGCTCGAGAAACATTTCTTACCATCATCAAAGATATCAGATCATATATTTTAGAGAAAACCATGCATTTGTTTTTTTTTACAGAATTCTTTGAATATATTCCTTACCATATAAACGTCGAATTCATCTAGGGCACGGAATGGAGCTTCGGCTATGGCCCACAGTGACAAAACGAAGCACACGGTAGAAAATGAACGCTCTCCTCCAGACAGTGAACGCATGTCACTCAGAGAGGCCTTACCACCCTCTCCTGGCTGAACCTGAGGAAGACACAGATGACCGTCATCATGAGAAACTACTGTACTTTTAAAAAGTCATGGTTACTGCATGTAGAGTAAAATCCTGACCCCCCAAGGAGTTTTTTTTGAGAGCATAGGCTATTCAATAGGGCTGTGACGGTTGCCGTGACAACTGCGTCACTGCACTGCGGTTGTCTGCTGCCACCAGCGGTAATGCATGTGACGTCACACACTCTATAACAAGCATAATACGAAGTTTTGTATACAAACGAGACAGCGATAAATGAAAGATGTTAACAATAAATGTGGCAACGATTCTTATTTCAAAGAGAGCGTGTGCAGACGAGGAGTTAATGCTTGGGGGCAGAACAGTGAACCGTGTCTACATCGGACATTGAACCGTGTCTACATGCGTCGCAACAGGTTTAGTCTGTCTAGTGTCTACACAGGACATTTGAACACTGTGTCAGTACCGCAAAAATAGAATGAGGTAGTTTACTATCAGGGATTTGTCATGTCGTGTCGTGCCACATCCATTGTAACCTCACTGATTATAATGAGTTCTATAGCAGAGGCCGACCGATTGATCTTTTGATTGATTTGATTGATTTTTGGCATATTTAAATTGATCGGCATCGGCCGATTGTGCTGCAAACTAGGCCAATTTATAGGCAGGCGCATCTGCGGCCAGCTAAGCATTGTTGTGGAATGCTGTACCAGAGAATCCCTCTCCCTCTGGCAGCGTGAGACGGAGCAGCTCACACTCTACAACCACGGCTTGTACCAGGGGCGCGGGAAAGATGTTTTAGGTTGGGTGCTGTATGTACTGGACAGAGAGGGGGTGGGTTTTCGCGCGATAGAGCCTATTTACACTAAGTGATAATAGCAGTATTTTTTTAGTGATATGTTATTTACACTAAGTGTTAAAATAGCAGGATATTCTGCTAATTACTTATTGCAAATAGTGGCATTTATCTGCACCTCAGCAATGTAATACATTATAAAACAGTATGCAATAATAACTTATTTATTTCAAATAAATATATTGATTTAATTCAAATTATTAAATGGATGCCACCTTATTGGGACAAAAGCCTACGCTAACCCTACACAATACTTTATTTTCAACTTTTTAAAAAAAAAATAAAAATAAAAATAAATGCTTTTCTGATGTGATCTGAAATTTGAAAAGGGAGAAAAAAAAAGTTTACCATAGGGATTCGAACAGATTCAGATTCGAACCTGGGTTGATCACTTCAAAAGGAATATGACACACATTTTATCGTCTGCACCACTGAATCTGACGACTGATGACCGTCTTTTGTAATGTTGACTAGCCCAATCACACGTTGGTGGGTGAAGCTGGTGTCTCTGCCAACAAGGCGACCTATTAGCACTTAGTGTATTAGTGTATTCCCAACAGTTATCAGCTGCCCACAGAAAAACAAACAGGGAGCTGCAGCACCCTCAGCACCCCCACTTCCCGTGCCTTTGGCATGTACACACACAGTTTTAGCTAATGATGGCAGGGCAAAACAGAACATTTCGAATGTGTAATTATGTTTTACCCTACTAGAATTGATGCAACAAGTCATTTGCATGTGAAAGCAGAAACACGTGCAATTCAGACGAACTTCTGGGCTGACTATAATGTGCACATTAACTTCCCTCATTAAATGTGTCTGTGGGTCCCACAGCCTCCAGTCCATGATGTCATCGCTCGTGAGCTGCAGGCTGTGTATTATAAATAAACTTTTATTTTTATCACTTAGATTATGGCCAAATGATTTATAGCAGTGTCCAGTGTTTCCCATACATTCATTTATTTGTGGCGGCTCATCACTATGTCAAAACTGACTGCCATATATAGATTTTTCAAAAGGCTTATACTTCCTTGAATAAACTAAGCACTGCATGTTTCAAAATTAAAATGCAGCGTGGGTATTTTTATAGGAATGTGTCTTTGAAAAGAACCGACCGTCTTCAGAGAAGCTGTGATGTCATTTTCACTTCTTTTCTGTAACGTTAATGCCTGATAAAGTAGCGTTTGTGAGCACAGTGCTAATTTGATTACAACCGTTACTGGTTTAGGTTTTGTTTTATTACTATGAATTAGGCCACTACTACTACTACGACTATTTTGTACCCTGCAGTAAACATTCACTCAAACTCTCTTTTATGAGATGAAAGGGAAAAAAGAAAAAGAAAATTGGCCAAACATATCAGTCAAAAAAAAAAAAAAAAAAAATTGGCATCATATATCGGCCATTGGCTGCTCTGATTTCTAAATATCGTCATCGGCCAGAGAAAAACCCATATCGGTCGACCTCTATTCTATAGTATTTTGTCGTGTTGAACCGCGCCGCTTGCGTCCTGTAGACAGTGTGTATTTCACTTTCCTATTTAGGCTACTTGCTTGTTCAACTGTATTATTTCTTTGATATTTATTTTAGTGTTTTGCCGGGCTGCATATTCACTGCCGGAAGTGCTAAAATAAACACGTAGGTTTGTAAATAGATGATTGAGCCTCATTTATTATTATTGGTGTTTCAAAATACATATACACACACACACATTTTTTTATACATACAAGTGATAATAGCAGTATTTTTTTAGTGATATGTTATTTACACTAAGTGTTAAAATAGCAGGATATTCTGCTAATTACTTATACATTTTTTTATACATACATTTTATATATATATATATATATATATATATATATAGATATATATATATATATATATATATATATATATATATATATATATATACACACACACACACACACACACACACACACATTGCTCAGCGGTCCTTCTCAAAAAATTAGCATATTGTGAAAAAGTTCATTATTTTCCATAATGTAATGATAAAAATTAAACTTTCATATATTTTAGATTCATTGCACACCAACTGAAATATTTCAGGTCTTTTATTGTTTTAATACTGATGATTTTGGCATACATCTCAAAAAATTAGCATATCATGAAAAAGTTCTCTAAATGAGCTATTAACCTAATCATCTGAATCAACTAATTAACTCTAAACACCTGCAAAAGATTCCTGAGGCTTTTAAAAACTCCCAGCCTGGTTCATTACTCAAAACCGCAATCATGGGTACACAGGCGTGTGCTTTTGAACCAGAAACAGCGGCAGAAGCGCCTGACCTGGGCTACAGAGAAGCAGCACTGGACTGTTGCTCAGTGGTCCAAAGTACTTTTTTCGGATGAAAGCAAATTTTGCATGTCATTCGGAAATCAAGGTGCCAGAGTCTGGAGGAAGAGTGGGGAGAAGGAAATGCCAAAATGCCTGAAGTCCAGTGTCAAGTACCCACAGTCAGTGATGGTCTGGGGTGCCATGTCAGCTGCTGGTGTTGGTCCACTGTGTTTTTATCAAGGGCAGGGTCAATGCAGCTAGCTATCAGGAGATTTTGGAGCACTTCATGCTTTCATCTGCTGAAAAGCTTTATGGAGATGAAGATTTTGTTTTTTCAGCACGACCTGGCACCTGCTCACAGTGCCAAAACCACTGGTAAATGGTTTACTGACCATGGTATTACTGTGCTCAGTTGGCCGGCCAACTCTCCTGACCTGAACCCCATAGAGAATCTGTGGGATATTGTGAAGAGAAAGTTGAGAGACGCAAGACCCAACACTCTGGATGAGCTTAAGGCCGCTATAGAAGCATCCTGGGCCTCCATAACACCTCAGCAGTGCCAAAGGCTGATTGCCTCCATGCCACGCCGCATTGAAGCAGTCATTTCTGCAAAAGGATTCCCGACCAAGTATTGAGTGCATAACTGAACATAATTATTTAAGGTTGACTTTTTTTTGTATTAAAAACACTTTTCTTTTATTGGTCGGATGAAATATGCTAATTTTTTGAGATGGGGATTTTGGGGTTTTCATGAGGTGTATGCCAAAATCATCAGTATTAAAACAATAAAAGACCTGAAATATTTCAGTTGGTGTGCAATGAATCTAAAATATATGAAAGTTTAATTTTTATCATTACATTATGGAAAATAATGACTTTTTCACAATATGCTAATTTTTTTGAGAAGGCCCTGTGTATATATATATATATATATATATACTGTATATATATATATGAAGAGTTCAGATGCAAAACCCTCTAAAAGCCATTTGAAAATTTCCCTTAAAAATTAGCATTTTTATTCGGCTGCTGTGTTTATGTTCAGTAAATTCACTTTAATGTCATTGAATAGTTTCTTCTCATTGCCATTAAAGTGAAATAACTTAACATAAACACAGGAGCTTGATAAAAGTGCTAATTTCAGAAGAAAATTTCAGATGGCTTTTAGAGGGTTTTGCATCTGAACTCTTCATATATATATATATATATATTTAATATTAATTATATATGTATATCAACTAGGGCTGGGAGATATATTGAATATTACATTTAGTCATTTAGCAGGCGCAGCGATAATATCGGAACAATTTTAACGACAATGTAAAATTTGAAAATATCGTGAATATCAAATATTTCAAATTCAAGCATACTTTCCCAAAAGAACGCGCCGAATGTTCAAAAAAGGAACATATAATTGCGGACTGCTCTACACGCTGTAGCATATCAGACCCGAACCAGACAAATTAACCCTCTGGAGTCTAAGGGTATTTTTGGGGCCTGGATAAGTTTTGTCATGCCCTGACATTTGTGCTTTTTTCAGCTTCTTATAAATATCTAAATGGCTAAAGTCTAATCTCACTGTAATCAGCACAAACTGGGCTATAATAATATGTGAGCAGCATGTATGTACATGATTGTGTTTTTGAGAAAAAAAATGTTATGCGTGGTTATTGAAAAACTAAAAATGTTAAATCACTTGAATAAGGCAATAAAACACATACAGAACATCGGTTCCCGGGAATTTTGAGAACTGGAGCTTGTAGCCTAGAATTTTTTTTTCTAAATGATGTGAAAATCATCTTGTTTACTCACTTACAGAAAACAATATATTGATTTTAATTTTTCTAAGACACTTTTTGTTGGTAAAAGTCATATGCGAGTAGGCGTCAACTATCATGAATTCACACCTGAGAAGACAAAGGCCTGCATAATGAGCTGCTTAATGAGCCATTCAGTCAGCTGTGTCACTGAGAGCGATGAGTTACAAGAAAGAATGTGAGGACAAAATAAATGTATATAATTTTATGTTTGTAGTTTATTTAGAATATATTTAATTATCCCACAACATAATTTTATATTCACTTGTGAGTGCAGTTAAACAGTTTATTAGGGACAATCAAAGCTGACTTTCAAACTGAATTTTTTGCATCATTACTCCAGTCACACAATCCTTCAGATATCCTTTTAACAATCTTATTTTTTACAAAAAAAACATTTATTGTTATTATTATCATTATTATTATTAGTAATGTAGAAAAGAGCTGAGAATATTTTTTCTGGTTTTTTAGGGTAAATTGAAAGAACAGCATTGTTTATTACATATGTTACAGTTACATTTATTGGTACATTTATATTATTTACATCAAGCTTTTGAATGGTATAGTAGTGTATATTGTTATTGAAACTTCATGATATTTCACTTGATTGTACATTTAGTCAGGAATTATAGTTTGGAAAAAGTCTTGGGAAAAAGTCTTACTAGTAAAATGTTTACCACGTTATGTGAAAGTACAAGTATATAAATAAATAAAAAGAGACTTACTCATGTTAATGATCTCTGCTGAATAAAGTGCTTCATTCTTTTTTTTCTGAGGAAATCCAAATCTCAAATCCTCAACCACATCACATGTTTTTTGGGGTGAATAATGTCTTATTCCTCTCATCGCGAAGCAAACAGTAAAATAAAAAAACTTGAAGAACAGTCTCGCTGTTGTCTTCTGTTGTGTGGGCGTATTCAAAAGCCGCGCGCTTCAGTGAAACATTTGAATCTGAAAGGCGCGTTCGGCGCGGGGGCGTGGTCGCATTAGAAGATAATGAAGGGAGACGTGGAAAACGGACAACGCGTTGTTTTCATATGGATTACTTTATCACAGAATATTTGTTTTCGGCAGCACTCGTTTAGTTTAAAAGTAGACATGTCAGGCTTTCTATAGATATCTCTCTCATGTCTCTGTGTTGAGTATTCACTGAGTTACAGTTCATTTTAATGACGTGTTTGTATCTGAAGATCAGTGCAGACAAAGGCTGCAGACAGCACTCCTTGTTTGTTACCTTTATTTTATAAGTGCACAAAGTTTTGTTGTTATTATGTCTGTATACAAACAAAAAGTAGACCCTTTACAGATTCGATTGATGTATTGCTCTTATCTGTACGATCAAAACTGAAAGTGTAATTTAAGTTATTTTCGGGGTTATCAGGAAAAAATACCCCAAAACGCGTATACGCGTTAATCGACTCCAGAGGGTTAAAGATTCGACCAGGACCATGGTTGAAACATGAGGAGCCGAATTCCTCAGAAAGGCAAAAGGATGTTGTAAATCAACTCCTAGCACCACAGTCTGAAGCAAGATAACCAACCAGCTCTTTCACAGAACAGCTTTCAACATTACCACCATTAGAACAATTATTGACAATTTCAATTCAGAGAAAAGATTGTCAAATTTGGGGAGAGGGATCAAGATTGCTGGTCAAAGAGATGCACAGCCTGACCATCACATGTAAACTCATGAGAGTAAACAAGATCATTGGATTAAATTCCCCCACCTAGCAGAACCAGACTGAAATTCCTAAGGGCACCTTTTAACCTCTGGTTTCCACAAAACATCCTTATGTCAGAGAAAAGCAGAGAAACTGTCTTGTGCAGATGAACACAAAAATACTTATAAAGGAATATCAGTTCATTGCTTAACTCCCTATCATTTATGAAACCCACACATTTGACTATCATGTTTCTAATCACTTATTGTGTATGTCTTTTAAAGAACTATTGAATAGCTTAAGTATTCATATTCATGTTTAGTATGTGTGTGTGTTCGAATCTTCTTGCTTGAAACGTTTCTGACCATCAGTTATTTGTCAAATGTATCATATTCTTATCATAGGAATCATGTCCAAAATTATACCCTGCAAGAGCGGGAAAATTCGGACCACGTGATTGATAAGATAACATGATTTATGAATGGGTAGGACAAACATCGCAACACCCCGAGCAAAGACAATATCTAATTGGTTTAAATACTCAGGACACCCTCAAATTTTTCTTTTTAGCCTGCTTTTAGCTTTGGCTTGAGAGTTTCGTGTTCTGAGTTAAGTTTTGTAATGCCGTGTCTCCGAGTCTGACCTCGAGTGCCCGTCTGAAACTTCAACTAGCCCACAACTCTGCATCTTCAGCCAACGCCCAACCGCGGGCTTCCCAAGACGTCACTTCAACGACTACTGAACTTCCAGCCAATCAGCAACTTCGGGAAACCCCCTTTTCAGCGACAACAAAGGGAACCCCGTTACACAGGCATCACAAGTAACGTACCTCCAGACTCTGATCTGTACTGGTGAATCTAATATGATTTCAACCTCATTGAGGAACTCAATGCGAGGGTTAATTAAGTGACTGATGGTTGTTCATGTCTATGCAATTTCACATATTGCTGTAAACTTGGGATTTCACATTTTCATTCTTTAACCCATTCTTTCCTAACTTTCTATCTTCCTGCAACTTGTGCGTATGTGTGAGTGTGTGTGCTTATGTGTTAGATTAGTTTATATGTCTTAGATTTATCTAATAAAGCCTTATTCATATTGAAAAGAGAAGTATCTTGTGTTTTGTTAATGTCTTAAACTGCCGATCTTGTTACTGTGCTAATTAATAGTGTTTTCACTATACTTTGGATATTAATATCCAGTGCAGATTTGATGTTATACGGCTCGTTCAGTGAATCGCTGGCCGTTTCAGTGATCAGCCGTGAAACAGTGCTTCTGTTCAAATTCCCTTTAAAATCTTAAATGATTCCCTTTGAGCTAAATTGACCTGTTTCAGTTACAACGCCTCTACTACAAGAGCTTTCATGAGAGCGGTTGCCAGATAGCAGGAGTTTAAATCCCCGAATCAGAGCTTCGCTGTTACAAGGATACATTTTCTGCCCGGTGTTTGCTTATTTTAAGCAATCTGGCAACCATGCGCACGTGCTCACTCCTCACTGCGGAAGCACCGCCAACGATGATCTGAAAACACTAACAAGCTGGAGTTTAGCGATCTAATGAAAGCGTCGTTCAGCCAGTCTGTGTTCTGTCATGAGATCTCGACTGTATTGTTTGCGATTGTGATCGCTGAATAAAGGCACTCACTCGACTGCTGATGTTTGAATAGAGAAACACAGGCTATGGCCATTTCGAATTACAACTAGCCCCTCATCTAAGAGGGTTTTTAGTGTCAGTGGGAACATAGTTTCATGCCACAGAGCTTCTCTTAAAAACGCAGACAGTTGAAAGACTTGTGTTCTTAGCTAAAAAAAAAACTTGTAAAAAAAAAAATTACAGTAAAATACTTATTCCAGTTTAATTTCTTCCCCCTGTTGCATAGTTTAAATTGTGAATTGCATGCACTAAAAAAGTTGACAGAATGCACTTTCTATACATGTTTTGCACTACTTCAGTTACATATAGGCCTACATGTGTTCATTTAATAAAAAGCAGTAAGTGATCACTTTAACTGTTTAAGTTAACTGTTCAATCTAAATAGTTTTTGTTGTTTTTTTTTTAAATGGGGCAAAAGAAAATCTTTTTTATTTTTTAAATGCAAATGCAAACATATAGATTAGGGCTGTCAAACGATTAATCACATCCAAAATAAAAGTTTTGTTTACATAATATATGTATGTGTACAGGGTATATTTATTATGTATATATAAATACACACACATAAATTATATATTTAGAAAATATTTACATGTATATACATTTATATATTTATATTCTTATATTTTATATTATATATAAATATATTTAATATATAAACATAACATATTCTTCTTAAATATATACATGCATGTGTGTGTATTTATATATACATAATAAATATACACAGTATACACACATATATTATGTAAACAAAACTTTTATTTTGGATGTGATTAATCGTGATTAATCATTTGACAGCCCTAATATAGATATATATATTGAATATCGTAAAAATTTTGACAATATCAAGATTTTTTTAATATCGCCCAGCCTTAATATCAACACCGCACAACCAGCAGTAGTTGGCACATTACCACCGCAGTGGTAAAAATCTGACACCGTCACAGCCCTACTATTCAACAAAATTAAATTATACAAGACAGCATGCCTCTATGCATGCATCCAGTGTCTGTTCATCAAGAAAACAACTACATCAATGATGTTATCATTAGGAAAAGTCTTACCGATATGGAGAGAGTCTCATTCTTATGGTCAAAGGTCATCTTCCCTATGTATCCTCTCTGAGACAGCATGGAGTCAAAGTAGCACTTACAGCGTACAGAAAGATACCTGGAAACACACAGAAACACAACCTACATCATCATCAGTACCCTAAATATCCACTAACATGGTCAAGCCCTTTGATATGTCCCACTGTAACTCGCTGTTTTAAGGCAAGACACTACAGGCAAAACCACTGTTTTTTTGTGTGTGTTTTATTTTTTTAATGCACTGGTCAATTTTGAGCTTTTTGAAACATGTTTCAGACTATCTTACTGCACTTTATCTATGTGCATCTGATTATTTTTATTTTTTTTCTGGCTGATGCACAGTACACTATTTTCTGATTTATGGAGTGATAAAATGATATCCAAAATCCCTGATGTAAAAACCTTAAAAAAGAATTCTGAACCTGGCTTTATATAATGTTCAGATTCTTGTTCTGGAAATGTATGCAAATTGTTGCTTTTTTTAAACATACCATTTAAAAAACTTGTAATATATATATATATATATATATATATATATATATATATATATATATATATATATATATATTCTATATATATATATATATATATATAAAAAAACATTTTGTGTCGATTCTTGTAGACTGATGTTGTTCTAAATACTTCGTTTAATAATTATAGAATGTAGTGTAGCACACAGACTTTATAATCATTGTGAAATTGCTGTTCATTGTGCTGCACTGGCAGTTATAGGGTTAATGCGGGAGAGATGAGCGAGTGTGAGGCTGCTGTGCCTGTGATACTGTTCTGCGTTCTGATTAACAGTTAAAACAGAGCGTCTTTTGTCTGTCGTTCTTCAAACATTACAGTAGTCATATTATGCTCAAGGCTCAAGGACTCATCTCTGAGCCAATCACAACAGGTTTGGCCAGCTGACCAGTCAGAGCAGAGTAGGCTTGAGGAAGGGAGGGGTTTGCTCCAAACTTGCTTGGAACGAATCATTTCGAAATCATTGGCAAATGACTCTAATATTAAATGTATATTTTGAGAAAATTACAAAGTTTTCTGACCTTAGATGCATTAAAACCTGTTGTAGGGGAGTCCAACTCAATATTAGGACACTTTAAAATACCATTATGACCTGCTCTTTAAAATATCAAAAGCAGACAAACAAAGGTGGTTTCATTTGTGACCACTGAATTGGTGGTCTGAGGTTCAGACACATAAAAAACAATCGATTTGAAAACATTTTAAATCAGTCTGCGAGAATCAGAAGAGAACCTTTAATGAAACTTACATTCTCAGTTCAGAGTAGACGTAGTGTCTGGTGTTCATGATCTCAGATAACTGGCGGATGAATGCCTCCAGACCCTTGACCTGTCGGGCTATGTTGTTGAAGTTTTCCTTCGCCTCGTGAAACTGCCTAGAAGATTCAATGACCAACAACTTCACCATTATAACATCATAACATATAAACCCCACCTGCATGATAAACAATGTAGATGTGCTTCATAGAGGCAAGGGGAAAATAACTGCCCTGGGATAAATAACTTCCATTAGTTAATGTTAGTTAATATATTTACTAACATGAATGAACAATACATTACAGTATTTATTAATCTTTCTTAATGTTAATTAATGATAATATAGTTGTTCTCTGTTAGTTCATGTTAATTCAGAGTGCATTAACTGTTAACAAGCACAACTGTTGATTTTAATAATGCAAGAGTAAATGCTGAAATTAACATTACGATTAATACATGCTGAAGAACTGTTGTTCATTCTTAGTTCATGTTAACTAAAGTAGTTAACTAACGTTAACTAATGAACCTTAATGTAAAGTGTTACCAATATTAATATAAATTCTGTCCAGTTTTATTGTGTTAATTTCAGTAAAAGTGTGGTTATTTTATTGGCTTGTGTTTTTTAAATTTAGTATCATTAAAATTACTGAGTTAAATTAAAAAGTCTTACAAAATTACTTTATATTATTTAATAAAATAATAAGTAATCATTACAAAGCATTTTCGGTTTCGGTTTTCGGCCAAGTGAATGCTGAATTTTCGGTTTCGGCCCATAATTTTCATTTCAGTGCATCTCTAATCATCATATTCATATACCATGGTATAAATTAGTATAAATAATAATATAACAAACAGTTTATTTTAAGAATTGAGGGGAGAATCAGAGAGAAAATATGTTTAAATATGCTGAAAAATTGTAAGATATGCAATATGTAGATGAGTTTGTTTCTACTTTAGAACAGAGTTGGAGAAATTTAGTATTATATCACTTGCTCACCAATGGATCCTATGCTGTGAATGGGTGCCGTCAGAATGAAAGTCAGCTGATAAAAACATCATAATAATCCACCCCACTCCAGTCCATCAATTAACATCTTGTGAAGCAAAAAGCTGCATGTTTGTAAGAAATAAATCCATCTCATTACAGTGTTTTAACTTTGTACCATTGCTTTCGGCTAAAATAGAGTCCATAATCCATAATAACGCTTCCTCCAGTGGAATAAAATCCATCTCCTTTTGCAATCTCATATGAAAATATTTGTTTAGAATTGCTTTGGGCTGTTTTCGCTTGTAAATGCATATTTCTCTCTTGATTCAGATAAGGTGACTTCTTCTCTTGAGAAAGCAGTATTATGATAGATCACTCATTTGATGTAAAAAAAAAAAAAAAAAAAAACTTAATTATAGTCTATTTATACTCTTAATTATAGTTTTTTTTTTTTTTTTTTTATTATTAAAAGCAGCTTTTCACTTCACAAATCATGAATTGTTGGACTGGAGTGGTGTGGATTACTTATGGATTACAGTGTTTCCCACAGCCTTACACTCTATTTGTGGCGGCACTCCCCCGCCCCATATATACACAAATATGCAAATTCATTTTCTGCCAGCAGGAGGCGCTTTAAGAGCGGGAGAGATACAAGATTCTTAGGTAACAGCTGCAAAGCAGCGCTGAGCTCACAAACGCTGCCTTATCAAGCATTACATGCAAAATGAAATGAAAATGAAATCGAAAATTTTCTAAATACAGTCGGTTTCCTTCTGAAATACAGTGATATAAAAACACCTGCATCGGTTTTTGATTTTATAACGTGCAGTGCTCATGTTTATTCAATGAAGTCAAAGGCTTTTGGAAAATCTATTTGTGGCGGTCAGTTTTGATATTGTGGCGGCCCGCCACAAATAAATCAATGTGTGGGAAACCCTGGAATATGCTGATGCTTTTATCAGCTGTTTGGACTCTCATTCTGACGGCACCCATTACTGCAGAGGAGATCAATTGCTGAGCAAGTGATATAATGCTATATTTCTAAAAATATTTTCAAATGAACAAACTCGTCTACATCTTGGACGTACTGAAGGTGAGTAAATTTCAGTAAATATAAATTTTTGGGTGAACTATTCCTTTAATGGTCCTGAAAATAGGCTTCTTTTTTCTACACATTAAATTTAATTTTGTTTCTTTCTTTTAACTTTGGGGTGACATACCACCAGGTTACATTTATTTGACTGCTGGAGACTGTGTCTATGTACCTGACAATAGTGTCCCTTTGTCCCTGTTGGTCCTGCTGGGTGTTAAGCTTATGTCTAAGGCGGCTGATCTCACTGTCCAAGCTCTTAGCGGTTCTCCTCACATCTAACCGCTCGGGGCAAATTTCTGCGGCTTTCGCTATGGAAGCCTGTCAAAAATAGATTCAGTCAAACAAACGGAAATCTCTTTATATCTAATGGATCAGTGTAAGATGTCCGGGTTTGGCCACCTGTAACAGCTGGTCCTTCTCATTCAAGTTCTTCTTCAGTGTCTCAATCATGTCCACATGGGCCTGCCGCTTCTCTTCATAGTGTTTTTTATGATGTTTACTCCTCGCCAGCTCCTCATCACTGTTGCTCAATTGCTCCTACAAGCAATCATGTATAAACAAAACTGTTTACTAGATAGGACACATTGATAATTAAGAATGTATGCTGTTGTGGACTGTTCAGTAGTGAACTTGAAGCTCATGATCCTTATTTTAAAGCTTGACAGCCTGTCATTTTTAAACATTAGCAAAGATGAATTAGGACTCTGGTGGTTAAAATCTGTTCACTGATGATGTTACACACACTCTTGACTTCTTGACTAACCTTAATGGGCTCAGCTTCCTCTGCAATGCTGTTGAAAGCTTCCCTCTGCTGCCGGGAGAGCTGCTCAGCCTCCTCATATTCCCTCTTGTGTGTCAGCATCTGATTCCGTGCAGCTTCAAATTCCTCTCGACAAACACTTATTCGGCTGCTGAGCTCCTCCAGTTCCTCTTCCTGAACACAGCCAAAATTAGACACAGAAACCCACTGAAACATTTCTCTTTATAATGAGTGAATCTGTTTGTTACCAAAGGTTTCAAGTCTTCTGACTGAGGCTCCTCAACATTTTGCAATTCTGTCAGCTCTGCTTGAAGCTTCCGACAGCATTCCTGTTAGTCAAAATAAACGAAAAATACATATTAGAACATATTTGGTTAAAATGCTATGATGTGGTCTGTGCACAGCAGGTATTTAATGACCTGGGCTTTCTTGCTGTCTTCATAGGCTCTGCGAAGAAGAATTTGGTTCTGCTTCTCGTCCTCAGTGACCTGCTGCATGTCCTGCTGAAAGCGATCCAAATGTGTTCTCTGAGCATGTAAAGCAGATTGCAAATGTCTGCAAGAACAAAGAAAAAAAAGGTTTTGATCTTTCTTGGTTGTTGATCAGATTAATAGAAAACGGTCCACGTGAATATGAATTCTAGATCCAAGCCAACATCAAAATTAATGAATAACATCCAATTAAAATAACAAAAATATGGGGGTACAAAAAAAGGTAATGACAAGGTCTCAGTGCAGATGGGAGGCCTGACAATGCACAATTAAATAATCATGTTGAATGCTGGTTTGACATGTTGAATTAGTGTTGGTGTGACAAAGAAGATACATTTTGAATTTTAAACCGTTACCATTCAAAAGTTAAAGGGGTGGTTGGTTGACTGCTTTTTTCTAAGGTGCAGTCTAACATGAGTTAATGGTTTGAAAGAAAAAAAAATGCATTATGATTCACAAAATTTACATTTATTACAGGTACACCACTACACCGCTCTGTCTCTTCTCCTATGAACACTCTGATGATTTCCTGGTTTTATGAAGCCCTTTCCTCAGAAATACGCGATGAGCTCAGATTGGTCTCAGATTGAGCTGGCTCAGTGTGTTTTGATTCATTAAACCGCCTACTGCGCATCTAAACATCACGCCACTCAGCTCAGTGGCATGTGCTCCGGTTGTATTGTAAACAATGGGGTGTCGTCAATATTGCTTATTTGAGCCCGAATGAGAATATTGGTGAAGAGGATCGCACAGAACCTGTGTAAGCACGGCTCTTACAGGACACTAAAGAATGGTGTTTTTGTTTGTTTGTTTTTGTCTCATACTTTTAGATGCACTGTAACTTGTAAATGCTATTGCTTAGGTTAGCTTCTAATATATGTTTTTTATCCTGATTAAAGCTTTAATACAGCAGAATAAATGCTTGATTTGTAGTATTTTTGTAAATTGTTTATTTTGTAACAGTAGGAAGTGTTTGACAGCAAGTATTGCTCGCTACCATGGCAACCGCGTGCATGTCCATGTTTAACACTTCTTGTAGCTATGTGAAAAATATCTCTCTCTATACACAAAGTGTATAATTAGCGCAGTTCATTGATGGAGCAGACGAGCTGAATCTGGGAGAGAGAGAGAGAGAGAGAAAGAGAGAGAGAGAGAGAGGGAAAGAGCGAGCGTATGTGGAACAGGGGACGTGAGGAACATGATTAAGAACCACTGCTTTAGAAACTTGTGATTCCATTAGAAATGTTAGAGGACAGAATCGCGATTCATATTAACATTACATTATATTTTGTAGACACTTTTATCCAAAGCAACTTACAAATAAGGACAAAAGAAGCAAAATTCACAAAAGAGCAATGATATGCAAGTGCTATAATAAATCTCAGTTAGCTTAATGCAGTGCATGTAGCAAGTTTTTTTTTTTAAATTGTATAATAAAAGAAAAATAAAAAAAAGAAAACAGATAGAATAGAAAAAGAACAGAGCAAGCTAGTGTTAGAGGCCTTTTTTTTGCCTTTCTTGATTGTACAATAAAAAAAAAAAAAACCGAATACAAAAAGATTAGAGAAGCTAGTTTTTTTTTTTTTAAGAAAACAAGTAATTAGTAAATGAATAGAGTGCAAGTCTAAAAGGGGCAAGTTTTTTTAAAGAATAGAATTTAAATAGAGAGTGCTAGAGTTAGAGGGTCAAATAAAAATGGAAAAGATGTGCTTTTATACGATTCTTGAAGATGGCTAAGGACTCAGCTGCTCAGATTGAGTTGGGCAGGTCATTCCACCAGGAGGGAACATTTAATTTAAAAGTCAGTGAAAGTGATTTTTTGCCTCTTTGGGATGGCACAATAAAGCAACGTTCACTTGCTGAATGCAAGCTTCTAGAGGGCACATAATCTCAAGTAATGAATTTAGGTAAGGGGGGGGGGCCCGGTGATGGTTTTGTAGACAAACATTAATGCCTTGAATTTTATGCGAGCAGCTATTGGTAGCCAGTGCAAATTAGGGGTGCACGATATATATTGGCTGATGATTAATGCGCATTTCATCAGTAAAGCCGGTTATCTAATCATGATTTCACATAGAGCAACTGTTACTACAATGAGCCGTTGTTAACTGACAAGCTGCACAAATCCAAGTTCATTATCAGCTTGGATTTGCGCAGCTTGTCCCTTAACAACGGGTCTGTGTCGAAACAGCTGCTCTATGTGAAATTACACACCTGATGGAATTTACCACTGATTAGATAACCAGCTTTACTGATGAGATGCGCATAATCATCGGCCGATATATATCGTGCACCCCTAGTGCAAATTGATAAACAGAGGTGTGATGTGCATTCTTTTTGGCTTGTTAAAAATTAATCTTGCTGCCACGTTCTGGTTTAATTGTAAAGGTTTGATAGAAGTGGCTGGAAGACCTGCCAAGAGAGCATTGCAATAGTCCAGTCTGGACAGAACAAGAGCTTGAACAAGCAGTTGTGAAGCATGTTCCAAAAGAAAGGACCTGATCTTCTTGATGTTGAATAAAGTAAATCTGCAGGACCGGACAGTTTTAGCAATGTGGTCCAAGAAAGTCAGCTGTTAATCAATCATAACTCATAGGTCTCTGGCTGTTTTTGAAGGAGTTATGGTTGATGTGCCTAACTGGATGGTGAAATTGTGATGAAACAATGGGTTTGATGGAACCACAAGCAGTTTTGTCTTGGCAAGGTTGAGTTAAAGGTGATGGTCCTTCATCCAGCAAGAAATGTCTGTTAGACAAGCTGAGATGCGAGCAGCTATCATCGGAGTTGAGTGTCATCACCATAACAGTGATATGAAAAGCCATGTTTCTGAATGACAGAACCTAGTGATGCCATGTAGACAGAGAAGAGAAGTGGTCCAAGAACTGAGCCCTGAGGCGCCCCAGTTGTTAGATGTTTGATCCACGTCTCTGTCAGGGCCATGAGGTTTAGTCTTGAATGACTAGTAATAGATGTAATGCAATATGCTTTGTTTACTGCAGACTGACAATTCCAAAGACCAATAGAAAAAGAAAGTAGTGTGTTAGCGGACACAGGCAAAGTGCACAGGTTGTAAGGATCGCGCTGCCTATAGTGTGTGATGCGTGGTTTGCGAGTGGTAGTAACTGAAGCGATATGGAAACACATAGTAAGAGTTGGTCATACAACTGAAACAGAAGTGAAGCAAGGTGTAGAAAAGAGGATGAATCGAAAGAGATACTTATGTCCCTTGCCGGTGTCCCTGAATAGTGGAGTCCCACGGTAGAGTGTCTTTACACTCTTCGATCTTCACATGAGGAGGGCTTAAAGGGACACTCCATCCCAAAAAGATTATGTAAACATTACTTAAATGGTTTCTTGTCGTTCCAAACCTGTAAAAGCTTAGTTTGTCTTCGGAACACAATTTAAGATACTTTGGATGAAAACAGGGAGGCTTGAGACTGTCCCATAGACTGCCAAATAATTACAAGTGTCAAGGTCCAGGAAAGTATGAAAAGCATCGTCAGAATAGTCCATCTGCCATCAGTGATTCAACCGTAACGTTATGAAGCGACGAGGATACATTTTGTAAAGCAAGAAAACAAAATTAATGACTTAATTCAACAATTCCTCTCCTCTGTGTCTCTCCAAATCAGCGTAGCGCCATTTTGGCAAATCTGAGCTGTACGCAGGTGGCTTACACTCTTCTGTGTCAGCCGCGGCACAAGGATACGTTTATTTTTACGTGTACTTACCATCTGCGTGCTGCTCAGAATTGCCATATTTTAACAACAATATTACAGAATTGTTGAATAAAGTTATTTTTGTTTTCTTCGTGTACAAAAAGTATTCTCGTCGCTTCATAACGTTACGGTTGAATCACTGATGGCAGATGGACTATTCTGACGATGCTTTTCATACTTTCCTGGACCTTAACAGTGTTATTTATTTGGCAGTCTATGCGACTGTCTCAAGCCTCCCTGTCTTCATCCAAAATATCTTAAATTGTGTTCCGAAGACGAACTAAGCTTTTACGGGTTTGGGGGTAAGTGATTAATGACAAAATTTTCATTTTGGGGTGGAGTAACCCTTTAACACGAGGGTTGTCGAGACCGCTGCCTCGGTATACTAACCTTTTTTATACCCGTTTGACAAAACGGAAATTGAATTCAGCTGAACACACTTTACTGTTTATCACAACAAAGGGCTAAGCAAGTGCATGACACTGACAAGGTATGCGATACAGTCTGAGACCAAATGCGACTTCAGCATGTCTCAACACAGTGACCTCATATACAGTCATATTTGAATAGATTTTTTTGAGCACCCCTAGTTTTGAAAGCATGGCAACAACTCTTCCACTTATCTAAGGCTACGTTTACACTAGTGCATTTCATTTTAATTTGCTACGGTTACACCTGTCGTTTACACTACTCCGGAAATGCACTAGTGTAAACACGGCCTAAAGCACAACATGGCCTCACCCCTTTGTTGCATGTTCCCGGGGATGGGGTTTATGTTTACATTTCAGGGTTTGTGATGTCACCAACCCAGGAAGAAGCTTGTTGTAGTCCCTATCAGCTGTAACTAAGCATTCAACTGCCATCATTTTAAAAGACTATCTCCGTTTGCATTGAACTTTCAGCATTGTAACTTTGCAGATATTGTTTATGCTCAATCAGCAACATTACACACTAACTAAAGTTAAAAAAGTGAGGTAACACTTTATAATAACTGCACACTATTAATCATTAGTTAATCATTAGGAAACAGTTAATTCATCATTTATAAAGCATTAATAGACATTAATAAGCAGTTTATAAATACAGATATAAATGCTTTATACTTGATTTAATAGCATATCTATAATGTATTTAATAATTGGTTTTTCATACTTTATTAATGATCAATTTATCATTTCTAAATGAATTATAGCATTATTTACACACCAGTTATTAAGGAGTTGTCAGTGGTTCATAAGATCACTTAGAAATTGTAAGTAAATGATTAATAAACTATTTAAATGTGCATTCATTCATCTTATTATTCAGACATATCGTAATAGTTACTTAGAGTGTTAATAAATGGTTTATTAACATGTATTTCTACTGTAATTCAGGGTTAATTCAGGTAGTTATAAAACATATGTAGTTGTTAGTTAACTATTTTTGTGAGCTCATCTAAAGTGAGGACTATTTATGCCTTGTAAAGCTTTTTCAAATGAGATTAAAAAGGCTGTTAATATTTCTATGTTCTGTATCACTGTGTTGAGTTTGTTTCCTTTTTCTGTTTAGAAGATAACTGAGCCTTTGAATATCCTTTATAAATGCTTTACAAGGCATAACTAGTCCTTACTTTAGATGAGCTCACATAAATAGTTAACTGACCACTACTAAATGCTTTATAACTACCTGAATTTACTACATTTACTTACAATTTCTTGTGATCTTATGAATCACTGGCAACTCCTAAATAACTGGTTTGTAAATAATGCTATTCTTCACTGAGAAATGATAAATTGATCATGAATAAAGTATGACAATAAAATTATTAAACACATTATAGATATGCTTTTAAATCAAGAATAAAGCATTTATATCTGTATTTATAAACTGCTTATTAATGTCTATTAATGCTTTATAAATGATGAATTATCTGTTTACTAATGCTTAATTAATGATTAATAGTGTGCAGTTATTATAAAGTGTTACCGAAACATTTATTATCAACATTGAAAACCCAGGATTCTTTGATGAATACAAAGCTTGAAAGATCAGAATTTATTTGAAAATACAATGTCACATTATAAATGACTTAATTTTCACATTTTGAGCAATATAATTTGCCCTTGCTGAAGAAAAATACAATTCTTTAGGCAAAAAAAAAAAAAAAAAGATGCTGCTAAGGTGTTCTAAATTGTTGCTAGATGGCTGCTAAGTTGTTAACTAGAGTTAAAGAGATTCCAATGTTACACAGATACTAATATTACGGATAAGATGTATCACAACCAGACATACCATCAGACCATCAGTTTACAATTGTGAACTGCTGTTCTGTCGTATGCTGCTTTAAATGCTTGACTTTTTTTTTTTTTAAAGTCGGCTGGATTTTGTTTAGCTGTCAATGTTTTTAACATTCATCAGCTGGAAATAATCATTCTGAAAGTGACTCCAATTATATGATAAGTAGTCTGTTGTTTTTCCATCTTATCGGTTTATGACTGTAAAACAAGGCAGTGTTGCCACTAGGCCCCATGCTTTAGGTCAAAATACTGTATGTTGCATGTAGAAATTTCGGTCTCAAGTTAAAGATTTAGAAAAACTAAAGACCTAAGTTATGGTAACTAATTGACCGTTCGCAAAGAGCTTGATTGGCAGCCAATCTGACCAATAAGAACGCGGATATTATGTCGTCGTCGCTATCCGCCATCTTGTCTGACAGCTACGGCCGGTCTCCATAGAAATCCATGTTAAAACGGGGTAAAAAAGATAGACTGAAATAAAACATTTTCAGTTTTTATATTTAAACTTTTTTTAAATATAAAAATGTGCGCAGGGTTAAGCTGTGCTGTTGTTGGCTGCCACAGTAATGGCAATGAACTAAAGGAATTCCTTTAGAGTACTTGTTTTGAGCACCAGATTTGTCCAGATTTGCAGCCTATAAGTTAAAATACTGAGTGTGAAATAGGGGTGTGCAATATGATGATTTTTGATTGTGGACGATAAAAAATGTCTCCACGGTCTGCTTTTAAAGAAATATCATAGTATCGTGCTACAGCGCATCAGTTGCAGTTCTGCTGCCTTCGCCTCAATATACTGTAAATTCACATCAAATGTTAACTTGGAGGGAGAGTTACACTCAAAAGGACACTGCACTTATTTGCAATCACAAAAGTGCATTATTTGCATGTGCTTCAAGGCCTTGCTGGTTAAACATTAATTTGCGTGCTGTTCTGACGTGTGCTTTTTCTGAGCTCGGAGCATTAAAAACAGCGCCTGATTACTGGACTAAGTTATCTTTTGTGCTAATACTGTCTAAACACACAAGGTTCACACATAGACTCAGTATGGTTATGTCTAAAGTGACATTAAACAGGCGGGAAAAAAACGGTCACGTTTCCTGTATTTTAGATGCATGCAGCTCTGAAAGGGACAGGAGACTAAACATCCAGCCGACTGTCGTTAAAGGTATAGTTCACCCAAAAATTAAATTTCTGTCATTATTTACTCACGCACATGTTGTCCTAAACCTGTATTAATTTCTTTGTTGTGCTGAACACAAAAGAGGATATTTTAAAGAAAGTGGGTAACCAAAAAGTAGCTGGTCCACACTGACTTTGATATTAAAAAAAAGCTACTATGGAAGTCTTTTTAAAACCATTTTCATAGGTTTCCATCTTATATTGTCGGTTAAGAAAATATATAAATGTGAATAGAAACACCAGAGACTGGAAATGTAAAGCACCATTCCAGTCGAACGAGACTTCTGCATTCAGAAAAAGGTGGTTAGATTGTGTTTTATTAACGTCTACACCTACCCCAACAACTGTATCCCTTCTAGCCTTAACCACAAATCAGACACGAGAGTAGATATATGTTCTGATGTTAATTCATATTTATTTTGTGCTTTAAGTACATAAAAGACAATCGGTTCACGTGTTTGAACTGAGGCATTAGAGCAATAAATCACAAAATATTAAAGAGCCACAGAACGGTATTTATTGTTTAAATTTCTTTAAAAATGACAAAATTTGAACCCTGAGAGTCCTGAGACCTTGTTCCAGACCAGAAGCAACCTGCTCTGCTGTAAACGTCTTGTGTTGTCAGTTTCCTCTTTGATATGCAATGTATTTTTCACTGCGTGAGAAAATGATTTGCAGAGTGAGAGCGTCATTATTTGTCTGGGATAGCAACAGTAACTAAGGGTGGGTGGGTCTTTGCGAATGGTCAATTGATTTCTTTTTGCCATGCACTGAAAAGAATCCAGACATCTCAAAAATGCATTTCATATTTTCAAACCTGATTTCCTCTTCGACATCTCCGCTGAGGTAGAGTGCTCTGTTCTGTTCGGAGGAGTAGTAACGGTTATAGTAGACCTGGTCACCCTCACGCGTGAAGGCCTCCCGGCAGTTGCGTGGTCGGGCTTCACTCTGCATGACCCTTCTCGCATCTTTAGCGTTCTGTGGGAAAATCAAAGCAGAATTAAACAGGGCTCTACACTTCACAGAATGTGGAAACACATTATGATCAAACAGGGAAATGCTCATCTGCCTCCTCATGGTCTTACCTTGATGAGCAGAATGGTTTCAATTCCCCTCATGTCAATCAAGCAGTTGGCCACAACTGGATTCTCAATCTCAAGGGCCTTGAGCACAGTTGGATAATCATCATGATCGACAGCCCTGAAAACCAATAGAAAAAGGAAATTTTTTTAATTAATTTTTTTCAATGATACACATTTTATTTTATGCTTTGACAGATAAACTTATACTGGCTACAAACCAAAGATGTGAAGTTCTGGCTAGAAACCAACATGCTGAAACTTTCTAAATGACATTTAAAAAACAATCAAGTGGGACTTTTTACATAACTTTAGATCAGCTGGTAAATGTGGATTTACCATTTTATTAATAGCTTTTAATACAATGACACCAAACTAGCAGATAATAATTAAAATAAGGCAGAAACCAGAAAACAACTAAATGAGTTATCGGGTCAGGTAAGGTGATCTCTAGCTACCTGCCCCTGACGTCATAGACCGTGTTGGTAAATTTGCTGACGATGATCTGAGGTCGTCTGCCCTGCTGGAAGTGGCGACTCATGATTCTCTGTAACTCTCTCTCGTCAGCGTGGTTATCACAACAGAAAGCTAACATCAGAGCCTTTAGACAACACTCCACTGCAAGACCCAGCTCTGGATCCCGCAGTCGAATACAGAATCCTAGAAACAAAATAAAATAAAAAATCCATACAACACTGTTTCTCCTAAAGCCAAAAGTTTACTTAAATTTTGACAAAACGGATAGCCTTTCAAAGTATAGATGATTTCATTGTGTACATGAACACATGGGCACCAGAAAGTTTCATCCCTGCCCAGTGACTGCCCTATTTTTCTGCAGAAGTGTTGATGACTAATCAAATTTAAAATCAAATTTATTTTAAAAGTTAATTTTAACCCCCTGAATCTGAATTCTGAGGTTCAGGATACTTACCGAGCGGTCCAACAGGTTTCTTTCTGAACAGACCCCGCTGGTCAGCCTCATCAATAGCCCGTAGCAGTGCTGGCATATGCTCACCAAAGCGACAAAGTCTGTTATCTCGACTGCTTTCCATTGCAGCCAGGTCACGTCGTTTAGATTCCAGCGCACGCAGCAGGTCCTGCTTTTCACGGCTACAAAATAAAAAGAAAAGGAAGATTGCAAGGTAGACAAAGTGAGACAGGTCAAAGAATAAAATAAGAATTAGAAACAAGGACATTTTTGTTGCACATTTAAGATCCAGTAAACCCAGAAGTTTGGGACCACTAGTGAAATGCTTCTCTCTTTTTTTCTTTCTTTTTTTTTTACCTTTTTCCTATTTTAATTACGGAACCTTTTTTTTTTTTATGAATTATGCGATCAGAATTTAAATGAAAGCAAGAGAATCTGCTGGGACTTCCCATTATCAGTGCCAGTAATAGAGTGGAACAGTCTTGTTTCAGAACTAAAAAAAATCAGTTTTCAATTAATTTTGAATTATAACTTAAAGACTTTTTAAGACCTACTGTGAGCACAGACGTGGTTAACTGATGGTATACGCTTCTGATGAAGCAGCATTATTTCAAAAGCAGAAATCCTAGTGAAAACCTACATGAACCATGATTCTGCAGAGAAATCTCCATCTATCAGAGAATTGTAAAATACACAGCAAAAGAACACTTTAGTGCCACCAACTCCCATAAAGCACTGTGAATGATGTAGAGCCAGTATCCCGATGCATAACACTCATATTTTGCAATAAATGTAAAATATTTTGTCTCCATATGTATAATCAGCACCTTTAAATCAATAGTTTCATATTTCTCCACCAATTTTAATTCAATTAAGGCATGCACAATGCTTCATAGGATTGTAGTTCTTTCTCTCATTAAAGCCATTGTGTACAAACAGTCTTGTACCTTTGACTTTTTGTCCAATTTTAAACAATTTTGCTTTAATTTGAAGTTTGTAATGTTCCCATTTCATCCTCATAGCTGGTTTGGTTCAAAACTTGAAACCTTTTAATCAAGAACTTAAAAAAAAAATCCCAATGGGATTTCCAGGCATGAAAATTGTAAAATTCCCAGATATTTCTAAACATCATAGTGGAACCCCTGTATATAGAAAAGACTTTCACCAACAACTGCACTAACCTCATTTTGCCCAGTCTGTCTTTAGCTGCAGCACAGGCCTGTTTAAACTGATCGATCTGCTGAGTCAGAGTGGAGTCCTGGAAATGTAGTTGTTCAAGCTCAGCCTGAATGTGATTCATCTTCTCCACACGAGCATGAGTGTCAGCTGAGTTCGTCTGACTTATGCTGGACAGAGAGGAGGGGTTGGGTCAAAATGAAACAGCTGGAAATGGTACAAGGATAATGTTACGTAACGTTGTTTCCTCTCGGTAGACTTCTGAAGTACCTGTGTTTGAGTTCTCGGATCCGCTTGTTAAGCTGATCTTTATCCTTTTCAAGGTCTCTCAAGTTAGTCTTTTTACGATGAAGACCAGCCTAAACCAAGAAAAATGATAAAAAATAAGCACTGAGAATTGAGAATATAAAGTTTCCTATTTCCTTTCTTATGGTGTTGTGATTGCGCACCTCAGCGGCTTTGAGATCTCGGTTGCGTGCCTGTGCTCGGCTCTTCAGTTCAGCACACTGTGGCTGCAGCTGCTGCATCCGCTGCGTCACACCCTCCAGCTGATCCTGCAACTGTCCCAATATCCTGTTGGCCTCCTGAATTTTTCCCTACAAACAAGTAAAACCCAGAATAGACACACTACACATTACTGTGAATCAAACATGATTAGATTTTCACTAAGTATTTTCTTCAATAAAGTAACTAGGGCTGCTGGCTGTGCATATCCCAACAGAGTTCTGTTATAACAGCAAAAAGCTTTATGGGTTGTTGAATGATGGCAGTATATGAGTTAGAATATCAATGGTGCGAAAGTCGTGATCTACTGTGGCCAAGAGCAAATTTTTGCTTGCAATGTCCTAGCAAATGGCCTACTGTTGCAAATAGTCTAATCCAGCGGTTCCCAATTCCAGTCCTCGTGCCCCCCCGCTTTCCATATTTCATATGTATCTCTTATCACATACAAAGTTTCCCCATGCCAATGAAGCTACTTGAATCTGAATCTATACTGTGGAGTAATGCATTTCTGCTAAACCTGCCCCTAAACTGTAAAAACAAACAAAAAAAACAACAACAACAACAACAACAAAATAGATTTTGATTGATTTAAAGTCATCAGTCTCATTCTAGCCAAAAATTCATACAACACAAAAATGAAACTGGAAACTGGACCACAGAAACTCCAGATAATATTCAGTCACCTCCCACTCTTCCACCTTCTGGTCATATTTGACAGTTGACTTCTCTTCAGCTGTGATTCGTTCTCTCATTGGCTTCACCTCCTGCTCCACCTCCGCCACCTGATGTACATGGACATACATTTCAGTATTAGGTCACAATCTTCGGTTGAGAGATATTTGAAGCATGTGATCTTCTAGAGATGGGAACTATAAATAATTCATGATTCAGGTTCAGTCAGTGAATGATATTTTACACTGATTAAAACAGATGAATTCTGAGTCATTCTGACTGAATCATTAAAAAATCCATTCATTTGTCAATCAGGCTGTACATTAAGTGCAACTCAAAATAAATGTGCGCTTAAAAGTATAAAAACCACAGTCTACCTTTACAAAGATTATATGATAATAATATGAAAGTGATAAAATCTGATTAGGAAATGATAGTATTGTTGTGTTCATTTTGATTTGAGCTCATGTTACGCTGGCAGTGATTCCTAACCAGAGCCCAGGCCATCTGATTCTTCAGCTCATCCAACTTCTTCTGCATTTCATCAAGTGAAGCCAGACTTTTATAACGCTCTTCTTTCTCATGGTATTTTCTCTTTAGCTCTTGTAGCGTCTGTGTGAGAAGAAATGGTGTGCCAGAAATCAGAGAGTGAAAGAAAACTAAACTGCCTTCTTAAAGAGCTTCTAGTCTATCAATCCAATCAGATACTGTTTCCAAAGATGCTCCATCCAATACATAATTTCAGTTCCGTTACATAAACCACTATGTAAATGTGATTATTTCAGCACTCACCTCCCTGTGCTTCTCCACGGTATTCTGGGTCATGGTCTTGGTCTTCATGATGTAGCTGTAATCTTCTTTCATCTGATCAAGCTGAGTAGCCTTCATGAAAAACTAAAGAAAAAAAAAAGAGCAAAGCAAATTTCAAGTTTGTATTTGTTATGAGAGAAACAAATGCACAAACACACATGAATTCTCACTTTATATTTGTCACCCTCTCCTTTGGAGTGGAGGAAGTGTTTACTCATTTCCTGAGTTAGGATAGAGACCGGATTGTCCACCTGAGTATGAAAAAAACGATCAGATAAATCAAAACAGATCATTTAAATATTTTTGTTAGCAAACATTTAGAGAATTGAGAGGATCTTTAGCCATACCTGGATGTTAAAGTGATCCAAAATGGAGATCAGTTCCTCCTTTTTTGATGACACCAAGTGACCTGGGAATCATCAGTGGCAAATTATTTAAATGTAGAAAACGTATTTACAGTCTGAGTCAGAAGCGCCAGACTGTTCTTGCAAAGTTTGAACTGCTCCACTTTATAGAAACAGCCGTTGTACCACAGATGCATTGTAGGTCACTGGTTTAGGAAACAGTCCTCATCTTACATAAAATGCATTGCAAACACACAAATATTTGGGTTGAACTGTTTTGGAACAGTGTTGTAAATACAGCTTAACCATTGATTTCTAGTTGTGTCCTCTTTCAGAAGACCAAAAAAAGTAGCTTCGCATTCACAACGTAACACAGCGTCTCCACATCATGGCGCGGTCTGCAACAGCGAGAATAAAAGTTACTCCTTTCTTTACGTGAACAATTGGGTGGCGTTATGCAAATCTTCCCACATCGTGACGTAGACATGTGGGGGCGATGTTAAAACGAGTCGCTTTAGGAGGCCGTGGTTGACTGTTAACTTTTATAAAGAATATCTCTTTGGATTTGAGACTTTAGTCTTTGCAACTTTACAGATCTTCTTTATGCACCAAGAGCTTGTAACACTCCAAATAGAAAGGAAAAATTTTAATCACATCATATGACCCCTTTAATATGAAGCTTGTCACATGTTTAGAACAAATTGGAATATGCACTTTCTCCACTGTGTCCTCCACTACATTTTCAGATGTGCTCGCATCAAACTACTGTATATCGATAAACGGTATTGCCTCGTATCGAATCACTTGTGAAGAAAATATCAAAATATCATACAAACTCGATATACCGCCCAGCCCTAGTGTGTGTGCATTTCAAAAAACGAAGGTAATAAGCCTTTAGAACAAGGTGAGCATTTACCCCGCTAGTTCACACAGCTCCGATGTTCAATGGGTTAAATAAACTCAGTAAACTAAATAGCCTAGCAGACAAACGCGACTACAGTCAAATGCAGACCAGTATTGAAATGTACAGGAAATATGCAATCATAACTTAGTTTTTGCTGAGTTTAATTAATTTATTTAATTAATATTAAGTATAGGTCTAATATGCAATCATAACTTAGTTTTTGCTGAGTTTAATTAATTTATTTAATTAATATTAAGTATAGGTCTAATAATTGATGTTCACTTGGATTTTTCCAAAGCTTCACAAGGCTGCCCGTCATGATTGAAGCAGTGGGCAGAGCGGTCAGCACTGAGACTGGGACTATTAACCGCAATATGGATAACATCACGGAGAAGCTCACGGCTTTGCAAAGGCAAATGGATCGATTCGGAGACCAGAATGGACTAAGAGAGTACTCGTGTAAATTGGAATGCGGCTACTCGCCCCAAGACCAAACAATCCCAATCTTATCTGCTTTCGGCTCCCCTCAACCAGCACTGGCCTCAGCCAAGGCCGCTGTTGGAACAACAACTCCCCGGAAGAGCACTGCAGTGAGACACTCTTGCCTTCCTCCCCCCACTTCCACAGACACCTGCTGATTATGGACTCTGTCTGGGACCTGATCAAGGCTGTCTCCATGGCAACTTGCTGTGTATCGCTATGACAATCCTGCAGACTGAGGCACCTAGATTTGATGCCAGGAGTAGCGAAACTCCAGGCCTACACATACAAGAACTTTTACATACATACACACACACACACATACGCACATATAAAGATATGCATTCACCCCCACCACCCCCCCATCCCTCGCCTTCGCCGCTTTGTACCGCCAGTCTGTTAAGCAGGTCTGTGACCAGCGCCGAGAATGGCTGCAGGACCGGATGGCTGCTTGCCTGTGCTGGGTTACCTCCACCCCCCCACTCCCCTTGCCCTGTTGCAAGTCGTGTGTTTTTCATGCTGTGCTGATTATGTGCTTATGCTGCTGAGGTGTTTTTTCCTGTTCCCACACTGTACTCCCCACAGGAGCATAGTCTGGGGGATGTTTTTTTCTCCTCCCCTCCCTCATGTTATGCTGTATTTCTTCCTCAATCCCCTGTCTTCCTGTCCTGTCTACTCCCTTGTCATATTGTATGTATGGACAGGTTGATGGCTAATTTCGCTGGTACCTGTGACCAGTGACAATAAAGGGCTACTACTACAACTAACACTGTCATTTATAGTCGTATGGTAAAAATTTATATTTTTATTTGTGCACGTTCAAAATGACAACAAAATGTCATGCTTTTGAAAAATAAAGAAACGGCAAAATATGCTGATTTAGCGTGTCTGTTGAGCATCTTTTTGGCACACGCCACATACATGAACCAATACACAGCAAATACTTGACGTATCTACTTTTAGACGTCTACATTCAGATTATCTGATGTTAAATGTATCATATAAGTCACTTTGGAATAAATCACAGCACGTATCAAAAACCTGACTTTACTGTACAGTCTGGAAAATACGGTAGGCTATAGCAAACTCAAAGTGCCAGTTCTCTGGAAGAAAGTGCTGTCTAGACTCTTCCCCAGAACGGATTGTGTCTAGCTATATAAGATGAAATGTAGTTGCAGAAACCATACACCTGCAGCAGTGGAGGACTATTATTCGCGGAACTGCCGAAGAACTGATGAAGGCACGGTTTGTTCTTCGGCTGACCAATTAACAGGAAGGGGCATTTAATTCCTGCCCATCTGTAGAAATCGAATATTCAAGCCGTTTATTCATTTTTCTACCCCGGAACGAAAAACGAAAAATTAAGCTCTATTCTTGATTTTCGTTTCTTAGGAGGAAAAAAAAGGAGCTGTTTTCTCATTTTTCTACTTTCAATATTAAAAAAAAAATGAGTGAAAGAATGATACATGAATTCATCATGAGGGTAAGTAAATCATAAACTACCCAAAGTAAGAGAGTACCCAAAGGTGAAAAGGATCTTTATTTGTAAGTATACCTGTTTTGCTTCTTAGTTTATATGTCCGTATTCCCTCGCTGGAGATACGAAGATCTACAGTGATGGACTGGCCAAACACGTCTGGCTTATACGCATCACGACCCCTGTTCCTCAGAGTGATGGACACATCTGCAGAACTAAACATATCAGAAACAAAAGCAGTGTGAGAGACTATAAATAAACTGTGATTACACGCAGAGAAATCCAGATAGGTGTGTCGTACCTCTCTCCTTCCTTCACAAATCCTTTGAGTGAGGAGCCTCTGTTAGTGGTGAGAGCTTTACCGCCCAGGGCTACAATCAGAGCTGTCAGCACGGCACTTTTTCCACCTAACACACAAATAAAGTTGTTATTTTTGTTTTCTTTGCGCACAAAAAGTATTCTCGTAGCTTCCTAAAACTGCTTTTGAACCACTGATGCCACATGGACTGTTTTACTGATGTTTCGGGGTCTGGGAACATATCAGTTGCATTGCTATCTATGCAGGGTCAGAAATCTCTAGGATTTCATCAAAAATATCTTCATTTGTGTTACGAAGATAAACAAAGGTCTTATGGGTTTGGATTGGAACAACATGATGGTGAGAAATTAGTGACAGAATTTTCATTTTTGGGTGAACTATCCCTTTTATCCCACTATAACTAAATCTTTGATTATTAAGTTATGCCACACATTTATGTTAGCACTATACAAGGCTGAATGTTTTGCTGTTATATTGGACAAGACAAGTGACATTGTTTCACTCTCAAAAAAAAAAAAAACCGGGTGAAGAAACCGTCAAGGCTAAATGAAAGACTTAAAAAAAGAGTGAATAACATGTATGATTCTTTATTTTCAACATCAAATGGGTTCAATGAGTTCATTCAATGGAGGAATCATCAGACTGATTCAAACAAGTAGTCCTGATTTCGAATCTAGAACAGTTACTAAAACTTCACAATTCAGGTAAAACATTGCCATGACTCAGGTTTTTGAAATTTACACCGCACAGAAAAATCTATTTTCATACAACTAAAAAAAAATTAAATATGGAGGAGGACTTACTTCCATTGTTTCCTACGACAAAGTTGACGTTTGGACCAAATGCAAAAGGACCAAGCATCGAGTGACACATGAAGTTCTTTAGAGAGATACTCTCTATGATGCCCACTTCACCTGTGACCTGAAAACACACATACATACAGTAGATCGTGTATGGGGATGTCTCAATTAAAAGTCTATGTAGAATATGCATAAGGTATTACACAAAGTATTTTACAGCAAAAATTAGCAGTAAAGACAGTTGTACTGTGCTGTGAAAGTCTTACACTCTGTGATGTGCTCAAGCCCTCTCCTGAACTGAAGTAGCCCGTTTCATCCTCTTCAGAGGCCTCGGGTTGAGACAACCGGCTTCTCTTATCAGGCGTCTGCCCTGAATTACTGCTCTTTCTCTTCGACATCTCCTACAAACATCAAACATTTATCTTTCACAATAAACACACAGCCATTTATATCCTTTATTGTCATTACACTGCCACGTCACTTAATAGGAGGTTAAACAACAAGTGGGAATTTGTACATTTGTATGTATTCCTTGTCTTGTTGCAAATAAAGTCTCTAGTTTAAGCTTAAAAAAAAAAAAAATTAACACCAAATCTTATTAGATCAATCTAACCACTTAAAGTTGAAACAGATCTTTTATTTTGTATTAGATCTGAGTGTAACCTATGATCAGAAAAGTACAAATGCAGGGCAGAGACTAAGCTTGAGGCATCGGCTGTCAAAAAGTTTTTGAAACGTGGGCACTGCACCCAAATATGGAAGCAGATGAATGCGAGTTCATGCGGACGGGTTTAAGTGGACTAAATGACTGGAGAATTCCTGCATGTATCACCAGAGAACGGCCCAGTCATGACATTCTGATAAACAAAAATGAAACTGTTTACAGTAAGATCTATAATAAATAAACTCATGTCCTTCAAGAAAAAAAAAAATTAAAAAGGTAATTGCAACTTTCTCTCTATATATCCGACTTTTTTCTCACTTGCTGTTTCAGCCACAGAAGAAAAAGGAAATTGCGACTTTTTAACTGGGCAGTTCTGAGTTTATATCTTGCGGTTCTATGAAAAAAGATGAATTGCAAGAAAAGCATCTGAATTGTGATATAAAAAGTTGTGCTTTCCTTTTAGCTGTCACGATCAAGATTACAAATTTAACATTTGTTATAGCAAAGGTGGACTGAGTTTAGATTGTTTTTAAATTGCTGTTTTGTTTGTCATGTGGTTTGAGGATTATTATAAGAAAGTCTGACCAATAGCCAGAGCATGTAGGCTGGATCCATCTTCTAAGAAAACAGACAAATCAACAGTGGTTCTGATTATAACATGGCAAATTTATAGATAACAGTGTAAGCAGAAACCGTATATGTTTAATGCAGTTACTTGCATTGCACAGTAAGCCTAGAAAAAAAGAAATCTGAAAACGCATAACATAGACTGGCGTGTTTTGGTATTGTTCTGGTTTTGATTTGACATTGAGCTGTCCTTGTCTCACAGACCTGACAAAACTGATCACG